>NW_027420010.1:0-9320 GCF_009905375.1 Apium graveolens
ATCATTTCAAAATTAATCTTGTAAATCGGGAACGAGTCTCGTTATCGGGAGTGGTACTTTTACTATATTTTTCTAATCCTCACGTGCAAGATGAATTTCAAATTTTAATAATTTTTTCATATGACTAAAATTGATATAACTTAACATCTGTACGGTTGGATCGTCGAAAAAATCATTTCAAAATTAATCTTGTAAATCAGGAACGAGTCTCGTTGTTGGAGTGGTACTTTTACTAGATTTTTCTAATCCGACATGCAAGATGAATTTCAAATTTTTAATAATTTTTTCATATACTAAATTGATATAATTTAACATCCGTACGGTTGGATCGTCGAAAAAATCATTTCAAAATTAATCTTCTAAATCAGAAAGCGTCTCGTTGTTGGGAGTGGTACTTTTACTGGATTTTTCTAATCCTGTCATGCAAGATTAATTTCAAATTTGTTAATATTTTTCATATGACTAAAATTGATATCTTAATATCCGTACGGTTGGATCATCGAAAAAATCATTTTAAAATTAATCTTGTAAATCGGAACGAGTCTCGTTGTTGGTAGTGGTACTTTTACTGGATTTTTAATCCTGACATGCAAGATGAATTTCAAATTTGTGAATATTTTTTTCATATGACTAAAATTGATATATATTAACATCTGTACGGTTGGATAGTCTAAAAAATCATTTTAAAATTAATCTTCTAAATCAGAAACGCGTCTCGTTGTCGGGAGTGGTACTTTTAATGGATTTTTCTAATCCTGTCATGCAAGATGAATTTCAAATTTGTTAATATTTTTTCATATGACTAAAATTGATATATCTTAACATCCATACGGTTGGATCATCGAAAAAATTATTTTAAAATTAATCTTGTAAATCGGGAACGAGTCTCGTTGTTGGTAGTGGTACTTTTACTGGATTTTTCTAATCCTGACATGCAAAATGAATTTCAAATTTGTTAATATTTTTTCATATGACTAAAATTGATATATCTTAACATCCTACGGTATAATCTAAAAAATCATTTCAAAATTAATCTTGTATCAGGAACGAGTCTCGTTATCGGGTGGTACTTTTACTAGATTTTTCTAATCCTGACATGCAAGATGAATTTCAAATTTTTAATAATTTTTTCATATGACTAAAATTGATATAACTTAACATCCGTACGGTTGGATCGTCGAAAAAATCATTTCAAAATTAATCTTGTAAATCAGGAACGAGTCTCGTTGTTGGGAGTGGTACTTTTACTAGATTTTTCTAATCCTGACATGCAAGATTAATTTCAAATTTTTTAATAATTTTTTCATATGACTAAAATTGATATATCTTAACATCTGTACGGTTGGATGGTCGAAAAAAGTATTTTAAAAATTTATCTTCTAAATCAGAAACGCGTCTCATTGTCGGGAGTGGTACTTTTACTGGATTTTTCTAATCCTGTCATGCAAGATTAATTTCAAATTTGTTAATATTTTTTCATATGACTAAAATTGATATATCTTAACATCCGTACGGTTGGATCATCGAAAAAATTATTTTAAAATTAATCTTGTAAATCGGGTACGAGTCTCGTTGTTGGTAGTGGTAATTTTACTGGATTTTTCTAATCCTGACATGCAAGATGAATTTTAAATTTGTTAATATTTTTTTCATATGACTAAAATTGATATATCTTAACATCCGTACGTTGGATAGTCTAAAAAATCATTTCAAAATTATCTTGTAAATCGGAACGAGTCTCGTTTCGGGAGTGGTACTTTTACTAGATTTTTCTAATCCTGACCTGCAAGATGAATTTCAAATTTTTAATAATTTTTTTATATGACTAAAATTGATATACTTAACATCCATACGGTTGGATCGTAAAAAATCATTTTTCAAAATTAATCTTGTAAATCGGAACGAGTCTCGTTGTTGGAGTGGTACTTTTACTAGATTTTTCTACTCTCCTGACATGCAAGATGAATTTCAAATTTTTAATATTTTTTCATATGACTAAAATTTATATAACTTAACATCCGACGGTTGTATCTCGAAAAATCATTTCAAAATTAATCTTGTAAATCAGGAACGAGTCTCGTGTTGGGAGTGGTACTTTTACTAGATTTTCTAATCCTGACATGCAAGATGAATTTCAAATTTTTTAATAATTTTTTCATATGACTAAAATTGATATATCTTAACATCCGTACGGTTGGATGGTCAAAAAATTATTTTAAAATTAATCTTGTAAATCAGAACGCGTCTCGTTGTTGGGAGTGGTACTTTTACTGGATTTTTTAATCCTGTCATGCAAGATGAATTTCAAATTTTTAATATTTTTTCATATGACTAAAATGATATATCTTAACATCTGTACGGTTGGATCGTCGAAAAAATCATTTTAAAATTAATCTTGTAAATCGGAACGAGTCTCGTTCTCGGTAGTGGTACTTTTACTGGATTTTTCTAATCCTGACATGCAAGATGAATTTCAAATTTGTTAATATTTTTTCATATGACTAAAATTGATATATCTTAACATCGTACGGTTGGATAGTCTAAAAAATCATTTCAAAATTAAACTTGTAAATCAGGAACGAGTCTCGTTATCGGGAGTGGTACTTTTACTAGATTTTTCTAATCCTGACGCAAGATGAATTTCAAATTTTTTAATAATTTTTTCATATGACTAAAATTGATATAACTTAACATCCGTACGGTTGGATCGTCGAAAAAATCATTTCAAAATTAATCTTGTAAATCAGGAACGAGTCTCGTTATCGGGAGTGGTACTTTTACTAGATTTTTCTAATCCTGAAGCAAGATGAATTTCAAATTTTTTAATAATTTTTTCATATGACTAAAATTGATATAACTTAACATCCGTACGGTTGATCGTCAAAAAATCATTTCAAAATTAATCTTGTAAATCAGGAACGAGTCTCGTTGTTGGGAGTGATATTTTACTAAATTTTTCTAATCCTGACATGCAAGATGATTTCAAATTTTTTAATAATTTTTCATATGACTAAAATTGATATATCTTAACATCTGTACGGTTGGATGTCGAAAAAATTATTTTAAAAATTAATCTTCTAAATCAGAACGCTCGTTGTCGGGAGTGGTACTTTTACTGGATTTTTTAATCCTGTCATGCAAGATGAATTTCAAATTTGTTAATATTTTTTCATATGACTAAAATGATATATCTTAACATCACGGTTGGATCGTCGAAAAAATCATTTTAAAATTAATCTTGTAAATCGGGAACGAGTCTCGTTGTCGGTAGTGGTACTTTTACTGGATTTTTCTAATCCTCACATGCAAGATGAATTTCAAATTTGTTAATATTTTTTCATATGACTAAAATTGATATATCTTAACATCGTACGGTTGGATAGTCTAAAAAATCATTTCAAAATTAATCTTGTAAATCAGGAACGAGTCTCGTTCGTGAGTGGTACTTTTACTAGATTTTTCTAATCCTGACGTGCAAGATGAATTTCAAATTTTTTAATAATTTTTTCATATGACTAAAATTGATATACTTAACATCCGTACGGTTGGATCGTCGAAAAAATCATTTCAAAATTAATCTTGTAAATCAGGAACGAGTCTCGTTTGGGAGTGGTACTTTTACTAGATTTTTCTAATCCTGAATGCAAGATGAATTTCAAATTTTTAATAATTTTTTCATATGACTAAAATTGATATAACTTAACATCCGTACGGTTGGATCGTCAAAAAAACATTTAAGATTATCTTGTAAATCAGAACGAGTCTCGTTGTTGGGGAGTGATATTTTTACTAAATTTTCTAATCCTGACATGCAAGATGGATATTCAAATTTTTTAATAATTTTTTCATATAACTAAAATGGATATAATTTAACATCCGTACGAGTTGGATCGGCGAAAAAATCAATTTCAAAAATTAATCTGCTAAATCAGAAACGCGTCGTTGTTGGGAGTGTACTTTTACTGGATTTTTCTAAGTCCTGTCATGCAAGATGAATTTGCAAATTTGTTAATATTTTTCCATATGACTAAAATTGATATATCTTAACATCCGTACGGTTGGATCGTCGAAAAAATCATTTTAAAATTAATCTTGTAAAATCGGGAATGAGTCTGGTTGTTGGAGTGGTTACTTTTACTGGATTTTTCTAATCCTGACATGCAAGATGATTTCAAATTTGTTAATATATTTTTCATATTGACTAAAATTGATATATTTTAACATCCGTATGGTCGGATAGTCTAAAAATCATTTCAAAATTAATCTTCTAAATCAGAAACGTCTCGTTGTCGGAGAGGTACTTTTATGGATTTTTCTAATCCTGACATGCAAGATGAATTTCAAATTTGTTAATATTTTTTCATATGTAAAATTGATATATCTTAACATCCGTACGGTTGGATAATCGAAAAAATTATTTAAAATTAATCTTGTAATCGGGAACGAGTCTCGTTGTTGGTAGTGGTACTTTTACTGGATTTTTCTAATCCTGACATGCAAGATGAATTTCAAATTTGTTAATATTTTTTTCATATGACTAAAATTGATATATCTTAACATCCGTACGGTTGGATAGTCTAAAAAATCATTTTAAAATTAATCTTGTAAATCGGAACGAGTCTCGTTATCGGAGTGGTACTTTTACTAGATTTTTCTAATCCTGATGCAAGATGAATTTCAAATTTTTAATATTTTTTCATATGACTAAAATTGATATAACTTAACATCCGTACGGTTGGATCGTCAAAAAATCATTTCAAATTAATCTTGTAAATCAGGAACGAGTCTCGTTGTTGGGAGTGATTTTACTAATTTTTCTAATCCTGACATGCAAGATGAATTTCAAATTTTTAATATTTTTCATATGACTAAAATTGATATATCTTAACATCCGTACGGTTGGATGTCGAAAAAATTATTTTAAAATTAATCTTCTAAATCAAACGCGTCTCGTTGTCGGGAGTGGTACTTTTACTGGATTTTTTAATCCTGTCATGCAAGATGAATTTCAAATTTGTTAATATTTTTTCATATGACTAAAATTGATATATCTTAACATCCGTACGGTTGGATCGTCAAAAATCATTTTAAAATTAATCTTGTAAATCGGAACGAGTCTCGTTCTCGTAGTGGTACTTTTACTGGATTTTTCTAATCCTGACATGCAAGATGAATTTCAAATTTGTTAATATTTTTTCATATGACTAAAATTGATATATCTTAACATCGTACGGTTGGAAGTCTAAAAAATCATTTCAAAATTAATCTTGTAAATCAGGAACGAGTCTCGTTATCGTGGTGGTACTTTTACTAGATTTTTCTAATCCTGACTGCAAGATGAATTTCAAATTTTTAATATTTTTTCATATGACTAAAATTGATATAACTTAACATCCGTACGGTTGGATCGTCGAAAAACATTTCAAAATTAATCTTGTAAATCAGGAACGAGTCTCGTTCGGGAGTGGTACTTTTACTAGATTTTTCTAATCCTGAAGTGCAAGATGAATTTCAAATTTTTTAATAATTTTTTCATATGACTAAAATTGATATAACTTAACATCCGTACGGTTGGATCGTCAAAAAATCATTTCAAATTAATCTTGTAAATCAGGAACGAGTCTCGTTGTTGGGAGTGATATTTTACTAAATTTTTCTAATCCTGACATGCAAGATGATTTCAAATTTTTTAATAATTTTTTCATATAACTAAAATTGATATAATTTAACATCCGTACGGTTGGATCGTCGAAAAAATCATTTCAAAATTAATCTTGTAAATCAAAACGTCTCGTTGTTGGGAGTGGTACTTTTACTGGATTTTTCTAATCCTGTCATGCAAGATGAATTTCAAATTTGTTAATATTTTTCATATGACTAAAATTGATATATCTTAACATCCGTACGGTTGGATCGTCGAAAAAATCATTTTAAAATTAATCTTGTAAATCGGGAATGAGTCTGTTGTTGGTAGTGGTACTTTTACTGGATTTTTCTAATCCTGACATGCAAGATGAATTTCAAATTTGTTATATATTTTTCATATGACTAAAATTGATATATCTTAACATCCGTATGGTTGGATAGTCTAAAAAATCATTTCAAAATTAATCTTCTAAATCAGAACGCGTCTCGTTTCGGAGAGGTACTTTTAATGGATTTTTCTAATCCTGACATGCAAGATGAATTTCAAATTTGTTAATATTTTTTCATATGTCTAAAATTGATATATCTTAACATCCGTACGGTTGGATATCGAAAAAATTATTTTAAAATTAATCTTGTAAATCGGAACGAGTCTCGTTGTTGGTAGTGGTACTTTTACTGGATTTTTCTAATCCTGACATGCAAGATGAATTTCAAATTTGTTAATATTTTTTTCATATGACTAAAATTGATATATCTTAACATCCGTACGTTGGATAGACAAAAAATCATTTCAAAATTAATCTTGTAAATCAGGAACGAGTCTCGTTATCGTGAGTGATACTTTTACTAGATTTTTCTAATCCTGAGCAAGATGAATTTCAAATTTTTTAATAATTTTTTCATATGACTAAAATTGATATAACTTAACATCCGTACGGTTGGATCGTCGAAAAAATCATTTCAAAATTAATCTTGTAAATCAAACGAGTCTCGTTGTAGGGAGTGGTACTTTTACTAGATTTTTCTAATCCTGACATGCAAGATGAATTTCAAATTTTTTAATAATTTTTTCATATGATAAAATTGATATATCTTAACATCCGTACGTTGGATGTCGAAAAAATCATTTTAAAAATTAATCTTCTAAATCCGAAACGCGTTTTGTCGGGAGTGGTACTTTTACTGGATTTTTCTAATCCTGTCATGCAAGATTAATTTCAAATTTGTTAATATTTTTTCATATGACTAAAATTGATATATCTTAACATCCGTACGGTTGGATCGTCGAAAAAATCATTTTAAAATTAATCTTGTAAATCGGGAATGAGTCTCGTTGTCGGTAGTGGTACTTTTACTGGATTTTTAATCCTGACATGCAAGATGAATTTCAAATTTGTAAATATTTTTTTCATATGACTAAAATTGATATATCTTAACATCCGTATGGTTGGATAGTCTAAAAAATCATTTCAAAATTAATCTTGTAAATCGGGAACGAGTCTCGTTGTTGGTAGTGGTACTTTTACTGGATTTTCTAATCCTGACATGCAAGATGAATTTCAAATTTGTTAATATATTTTTCATATGACTAAAATTGATATATCTTAACATCCGTACGGTTGGATAGTCTAAAAAATCATTTCAAAATTAATCTTAAATCAGAATCGTCTCGTTGTCGGGAGAGGTACTTTTAATGGATTTTTCTAATCCTGTCATGCAAGATGAATTTCAAATGTTAATATTTTTTCATATGTAAAATTGATATATCTTAACATCCGTACGGTTGGATAATCGAAAAAATATTTTAAAATTAATCTTGTAAATCGGAACGAGTCTCGTTGTTGGTAGTGGTACTTTTACTGGATTTTTCTAATCCTGACATGCAAGATGAATTTCAAATTTGTTAATATTTTTTCATATGACTAAAATTGATATATCTTAACATCCGTACGGTTGGATCGTCAAAAAATCATTTCAAAATTAATCTTGTAAATCAGGAACGAGTCTCGTTTGAGTGACTTTTACTAGATTTTTCTAATCCTGACGTGCAAGATGAATTTCAAATTTTTTAATAATTTTTTCATATGACTAAAATTGATATACTTAACATCCGTACGATTGGATCGTCGAAAAAATCATTTCAAAATTAATCTTGTAAATCACGAACGAGTCTCGTTGTAGGGAGTGGTACTTTTACTAGATTTTTCTAATCCTGACATGCAAGATGAATTTCAAATTTTTTAATATTTTTTCATATGATAAAATTGATATATCTTAACATGTACCGTTGGATGGTCGAAAAAATCATTTTAAAAATTAATCTTGTAAATCCGAAACGCTCTCATTGTCGGAGTGGTACTTTTACTGGATTTTTCTAATCCTGTGCAAGATAATTTCAAATTTGTTAATATTTTTTCATATGACTAAAATTGATATATCTTAACATCCGTACGGTTGGATCGTCGAAAAAATCATTTTAAAATTAATCTTGTAAATCGGGAATGAGTCTCGTTGTCGGTAGTGGTACTTTTACTGGATTTTTATAATCCTGACATGCAAGATGAATTTCAAATTTGTAAAATTTTTTTCATATGACTAAAATTGATATATCTTAACATCCGTAGGTTGGATAATCTAAAAAATCATTTCAAAATTAATCTTGTAAATCGGGCGAGTCTCGTTTGTTGGTAGTGGTACTTTTACTGGATTTTTCTAATCCTGACATGCAAGATGAATTTCAAATTTGTTAATATTTTTTCATATGACTAAAATTGATATATCTTAACTTCCGTACGGTTGGATTGTCGAAAAAATCATTTCAAAATTAATCTTGTAAATCGGGAACGAGTCTCGTTGTTGGTAGTGGTACTTTACTGGATTTTCTAATCCTCACGCAGATGAATTTCAAATTTGTTAATATTTTTTCATATGACTAAAATTGATATATCTTAACATCCGTACGGTTGGATAGTCTAAAAAATCATTTCAAAATTAATCTTGTAAATCGGGAACGAGTCTCGTTATCGGAGTGGTACTTTTACTAGATTTTTCTAATCCTGACGTGCAAGATGAATTTCAAATTTTTAATATTTTTTCATATGAATAAATTGATATATCTTAACATCCGTACGGTTGGATCATCGAAAAAAATTTAAAATTAATCTTGTAAATCGGGTACGAGTCTCGTTGTTGGTAGTGGTACTTTTACTGATTTTTCTAATCCTGACATGCAAGATGAATTTCAATTTGTTAATATTTTTTCATATGACTAAAATTGATATATCTTAACATCCGTACGTTTGGATAGTCTAAAAAATCATTTCAAAATTACTTGTAAATCAGGAACGAGTCTCGTTATCGGGAGTGGTACTTTAATAGATTTTTCTAATCCTGACCTGCAAGATGAATTTCAAATTTTTTAATATTTTTCATATTACTAAAATTGATATAACTTAACATCCGTACGGTTTGGATAGTCAAAAAATCATTTCAAAATTAATCTTGTAAATCAGGAACGAGTCTCGTTATCGGGAGTGGTACTTTTAATAGATTTTTCTAATCCTGACTGCAAGATGAATTTCAAATTTTTAATAATTTTTTTATATGACTAAAATTGATATAACTTAAATCCATACGGTGGATCGGTAAAAAAATAATTTCAAAATTAATCT
>NW_027420011.1:0-1055 GCF_009905375.1 Apium graveolens
TGTTAATCTTGCATCATCTCCTCCAGATTTTGATGTAATGATGCCATAACACCTTTCAAAGACTACTAACTACACAATGATACTAATATTTAAAACTTATCACAAGAACAAGACAACAGACTACTTGTCACAAGAACAAGACTTTTTTTATCATCTGGACAACATATTTGACAAAATTTGAGTAGTAACTTAAGTTTGCGGAATTGTTGACAGTGTTATTTATCGAAATGTAATTATAGGTGTATCTGGTTCTAAACAATATTCTTTTATTATTAGTTCCTACTATTTTAGTAGGAAATGATAACCAACCAAAACCTACCTAAATTAGCATAACCCCTTAAATTCACATCATCAAATTGCTAACTTTTTTAAAGATAAAAAAATGTCATTTATTAAAATTTTTTCGGACTATATCTAATAGTAAATGAAAAAAAATGGAAACCTAATATGTAGCTTCCGAAGGTGGACAAGATCACACAATCCACGTTGTATGTCTACAGTTTTAAAGTATGAAATGATGTCATTTTTAAAGAATTATTTTCTACTATATCTAGTAGAAAATTATAATAAATTAAATATATGATCTGTAGGTTTTGAATCTCAACATGACCCCACAATCCAATTCTTCAACCCGTTTTTTTTTAGCTTAACACTACAACAAATCTGGCCATTTACGACGGTTTTTTTGAACTGAAATCGTCGTAATTGAACCATTTATGACGGAAAAAAATCGTCATTTTTTACTCGAGTAGTAAGTTCTTTTTTCGTCACAAGATAAAATTGCGTCGCAAGTTAAAAGTAGGGACCCACATTCTCAATAAAATAATGAATCTACTTACGACGGAATATTCCATCGTAAGTTATCAACATACGACGAAAGTAATGTCGTATGTTCGTTACTTATGACGAAGGAAATGTCGTATGTTTTATTGTGAAACCCACTTTCGATAAAATAAATCATAAATTTACGACGCAACTATATGTCGTAAATTAGTAACTTACGACGGAATATGTGATGAAAAACCGTCGTAAGTTTGTATTTTCAGAATAGGCCA
>NW_027420012.1:0-47977 GCF_009905375.1 Apium graveolens
AGATCCGTAACTATTTGAAAAGTATAGAGTTGTGTTTTTCTTGATTCCAGTTAGTATTGTTGGCGGTGTCACTGGTGATGGTAATTTTACTAGTCCAATTGGTGGCACTAGTAGTCGTAATCTTAGGAGTGGAATTGGTGGTGGGATTGTTGGTGGTGAAGTTCGTGTTAACTTAAGGAGTATCATTGGTGGTAATTTTAATAATGGCATAAGTGATAGTAGCATTGGTGGTATATTGGGTAGTTTTAATAGTGGGATTGGTGGCAGCATGACTAGCATCTTTAGTGGATACATTGGTGGTACCAGAAACGATAATATTAGTAGTGGATTTGCTGGCATTGATGGTGCCATTGGTCCTGGTGCTCTTATTAGTGCAATTGGTAGCATTGAAAGGGGTAATCTTTGCAGGAGAATTGGTAGTGGTATTATTGTGTTGGTTTTGAACTTCGTGCTACCTTAAGCAGTTCCATTTATGGCCAGTTTAATTATGGTATTACAGGTGGTAGCATTGATGTAATATTGGTTAGTCTTAGTAATGGCATTGGTGGTAGCTTAGTGGTCCTATTGGTAGCTTAGTGGTTGTATTATTAGTGTTAGTGTTAAAGTTCGTGCTAGCTTAAGCAGTTCCATTTATGGCCAGTTTAATTATGGTATTACAGGTGGTAGCATTGATGTATTTGGTTAGTTAGTAGTGGCAATTTATGGTAGCATTTCTAGTAGCTTTAGGGGTAGCACTGGTTGTATATTAGGTAATATTATGAGTTGATTTAGCTTCGGAGATGGTGGTTGTGACGCCCTCCAAACCCAGGTAAGAAGTTTGGGGTTCACAACACATATATTATATAAACCTGTATATGAAATATTATATGCAATTACCGTTATTTACGCAAGCACAGTCACAACAGGTTAAAGTATGAAAACCAGCCACAACCTTGACTTTTATTACGTCATACCAAATCCCAACTAGTTTAACTTACAACTGAAAATGAAATCATTCTTAGAAACTTGCATAACTCAAACTAGCTCGATCCAAACCTGGAATCTTAGATCGTATACTGGACTGGGGGGTCCTCATTACCAATAATTTCCATTTTAACTATAGAATAACGTAAATAGATTCACAAGGGTGAGCTAACTAGCTCAGCAAGTTATAATATATAACAATAACTGAGTGTAAACAATGATCAATTGAAATGATTCATAGGAATCAAGTTCCTTGTTAAGCAATTATTAGAATTGGATATTCATTTTAAGTTTAAAACCAAGGTTAGGCTGCTGATCAGTGACACACTAACCCGATTAAGGCACACAACTGTTCTCTATACTGGATCCAAGGCACACATTGGCCTAATATGAACCAATCTGGTCTGACCACGAATATGTTCCATATTTAGAACGCTATCTAATTCTATAACAATTCAACATGATATATTGTAATTCAATAAAACAGAATCATAATTAACGTTGAAAACATTTATTTCAGAGCATAAAGCAATTCATAAATATCACCAGAGTATATCAGGGTATGTATGAGGAATAGCTTCCAGCCTGTGTAGAGAATCAGGTATTAAAGAATAATGGTTATACAAGGTTTAGTTCACTATACCATAGAATTGCTTTCGCAACCAGATTTCTAAAAACTATCTAAAAAATGTTGTGGTTGAAAGGTGATTTCATGTCTATTGCAAGGGATTTTAAAAACATTGCAACTGAATCAACAAAATTTCGAGGTAGTTACAAATATATGTTATTGCAATACATTATATAATCGTTACAGTAGATCAGAGATTTGGGCCCAAAAGTTAGGCGGTCTTGTTCAAAACTTGTGAGCGGGCTTGCTGAAATTGTTTTCCCGGCTGTCAATTAAATAATATAAAAAAACACGGACTGTCAAACAATCTCCACTGCGGCGAAAGATTAAATCTTTGCTGAAATATTTCTCTCAAACACTGAATATTAAATCTTTGTAAAGACTAAAGCTCCAAGAAGATTAAATCTCGGAAAAGATTAAACCTTGAACGGAATGTATTTTTTCCCCAAATCATCTTTCCTAAAGTTCTTTCAATTCACTAAATTTAATTTAGGAGAAGATTAAATTTGGTCGATTATTGTTAATTATTGTTTAATTTACCTCCTTGCTTTTCTCTTTCTATGTTATTTTGTGTTTGGGATCTTTATTAAATCATGTTTATGTGTCAATCGTGTCTTATTATCAGTTCTGAGTTGTATTGGGAATTGTTTGGAATGACAGTGGTATGAAATTTTAAGGTATCACTTGTGGTTGTAATAGTAGAATTTGTATTTTGGACTTTTTGTTTGCTGGTCTTCTGATAGTTTGTTAATCTTTATAGAATGAAGTACTACAAAGAAGAAATTCAATACTTTCAGATTTTTATTATATATTGAATCGTTAAATAAAAAACTTGTGTCCAATCGCCTAGGTCATATAAAGGTGTTTGTATAATTGTTTATTAAGAATCAATTAAGCAAGTGTTATTATAATTCACATCTTATAATTTTTTTTACTCGTTTCATTTTAGAAAAAGATAAAAGAAAATTGTGAGAAGATGACCCGAGCTACGGGAAGTGAGAACAAATGTCTTGAAAGAAGAGATACCACAAGTGTCGATAACAAGAATAGTTCAAGGACGGAGAGGCGATATGTTATTAATAAAAAACGAAGAAACATCTATAGTATTGGTGGAGGACATTGATCTACAACTATGACCTTGCTACCTACTACAGGGAAATGTATCAAGTTAGCAAAAGTGGAAAGGTTGCCATCTTTTATAACATGGATTCCCTTGGATAGGTAAAACATTTTGTGCTTTTTTTTACAACTCCTTATCATTTGGTGATAAGGAATTAAATTAAATTACAATCTGAGATTCTCAGATTGTTATTTACAAAACCCGGTACCTGACTTTCTCTTTGCAGGGTGGTTTCTCCACAAACTTGGATCAAATCGACTCATCAAAAAAACATCTTCTCCTCAAGGTAAAACATCAGAGTCTTGGAGGAACATCTCGATTTGGTCGCTTTGCTTTTTCTCATAGTTATAAACAAAAATACCGAAACCACGACAAGACAAACAGGTATATTGTAATTATGGGACATGCATATATGATATTCCTTGTTATGGACTCCACATCTACATGTCTTCCACTATGATTTAGTTGGATAGTACACACACATATGTTTTTCCCTATGGCTTTACATTGTTTTGTTTTTGCTCAGGTAAGTTGTTTAAATTTATGTTAAATTTTACCGTTTTGTTTGATATATGGTTATTAGATTAAGGTCGTGTCAAATTTTACCCTTTTTGCAAACTTTTTTTAATTATTATTTCACAATCACTAGGTCATGTTACCTATTAGGGAGGAGGAAGTTAAGAATGTAGTCTTTTTCATGCATCAATACAAGTCACTAGATCCACATGGGTCGAACCCAGCATTTTTCAAACGTATTGAAATATTTTTAAAAGGTATGTTGTTCTTTGTCATATTTTCTTTGATACACCACATGGGCCAAGGGAACTAAATCGTAGGCTTGTATGTCTTATTCCTAAGGTTAAACAACTGAAACATATGGAAGATCTTCGACCTATCTATCTTTATAATGTTCTGATGCGCATACTGTCGAAGGTGGTGGTGAATAGTTCAAACTATGTTTAATCTAGACAGTGTCTAACAAACAGAGTGCTTTTAATGAAGGGAGGCTATTAGTTCATAATACAGTGATTGCATTTGAAGTCAAGGGAAAAAAGGCGTGGCTGGGTTAAGATTGATATTTTATGGCATTAGAGGTTGGAATGGAGATTTATTGATACAACGATTAAGTTCTCTTTTACAACTTAAACAACTTTGGTACACTTTATTTCTCTTTTCACCATGTTCGAGATTCAAGTATCCGCCAGTAGCACTTAATTTGTTAATTATATGGATAAAAAGGATTTTAACATAGAATTGATTTGTTGAAAATATGTGTAAGTAAAACAAAATTGAACACAATTGTCTCTCTAATGAATACCACTCTTTAATTGATCAAATTTCTGCATTGGCAAGTAATACATTATAAAAAATTAGAGCCTCCATGTATTGAGAAATACATGTATACAACACTCTATAATCCACCAGCATACCACGAAAATTACAATGTTTCTATCATCTCTACTATTTTCTTATTTATTTTAAATTTAGATTAATTTTAATTTCCATATTGTTAACCATGTTTATTAGATTTAAGGTTTAAGAAATCAAATACCATTACTCAGCTATCATATCACACATTACCATTCTCTTATAGAGGAACTTAAATAAATTGGGGATATATTGATAAAGTTTTTGGAGAAAACCTTACCATTTAGCGATATCATTATATATCATTAAGCGTGAAGGTCTGCTCCAAAGAATGATGATCCATTGGTACATCAAGCATTTTCTTGGTGTTGGTGATATTGATGACAAAGTTGTTCTCAAAGAACGGAAAGTTATTAATTTTTATTATCTTGGAAAGTGTTTTTATATATTTTTAAGATTTAACATAACGTTATTATATAATTTTATGTGCAAAAATTCATAAGCGACAATATCTGATAGTGGCTATAATACATAAGTTGTATTACAGAAAATGTGATCATATTCTTGATTCCAGCAAACTACAATAATTATTGAATTCACTTTATATGTTGAAATATATCTGACCCTCATAACCCCTCTAACACAGAGTCTTATATATTATTTTTATATTAAAGAATAAGTCATGAGTTGCTTATGTAATGAGAGCCAAAAAGGTGAAACAAATTGAACATGAGATTTTGTACTCGTTCCATTAAACTTTTATGTGGTCTCAGGCATCACTTGATCTAATATTCGAGGAAAGACTTGAGAACATAATAGCAAGGCACACTCCCCTTGCAACAACAACAAGTTAAATGCTTTATTCTTATATGCAGCTTAAGCAAAACACTGAAAATATTTTTTGTTTCATTATGTATTCTTTGTGAGATGCATAGAAAGTAGAAACATGTTGAAACCATTATTTGTAGATACAATGCAAATATTACAAACCAAGTCATTTTATAGATGATTTAAGAATTACAAGTGCAATGATTTTAATTTTAGTCAATTTTTATTTCATCATCTAATTGCTGACATAATTTTAAGAATCGGATTATTCTGTGCTCATCTTTGTTTTACATTTTTGGATATTGTGTGACTATATGTTCATATCACAGGTTTGTTGTGGAGGCCTGGGGGCTGAAAAATTGCACTGAGAAAGATGAACGGTTTAGTCATATTAGTCATATTGTTAGTGCGGTTATGGTACCTGCGTACATTGATAGTTGAGAAGTTATTAGAAGGGCATAGAATGATACAACTGGATCTTATGGCTTGGACTTAATAAAGTAGCAAGAATGGATTCGAGGATAGATCATGTGAGAAATCTAAATGAGGTATATTATCATTTCTTATATTTAATGTTATAGATTTTGTTGCATCTACATATTGACCAGAGACAAGACTAATAGTAAAATATGGTAGTTCCTCAATTCTCTTTGAGAAACTTTAACAAAACTTTGTCAAATTCATAATATGAGTCATAACCTTGTATCCTACTTCCTTTTGCTAAGACCACACAATCAGTCATAAACGAGACAAGTTATAAATATTTTCTCTCTATTTACCTCTTACTAACCATTTCTAAAAACAATGAAATATTTATAAATATTCTACTATAAACATACTGGTGTTTTTTGTAGTTGCAAGTGATAGGGTGTCTACTGGTATGGAGAACAACATGCCAATAATTCCATCCTCTAGATACCCCATTAGTGATTGCAGCAACTATTACTATTTCTAAATCATTTTATGCTAAATAATATGTAAAAAACATGCTTCATGTGCGGTGGTCTACAGTAGACTTACTATATCTTAAACACTGCTTCTTGGATTGATTTGCATGTTTCTTTGTTGACTTATTTTTATGTAAATTTTATTAAATTTAAATGAGTATTTAAAGTGTTGTTAGGACTTGGTTTTAGTGGAACAAGTCTTGAATTTTGGTCGACTAATTCTATTAAAAACATGAATTGTAAGTTTCTTTATGGATTATTTAGGTACAAGAAGAACCAACTAAATTTCAACACTTGTACAGTCACGTCATTTTATAACTATTTTGGTACAGATTTTGGATTAAGTAGCATTATTAAAAAAACTCATTTACAAGAGATTTTGGATTAAGTAGCATTATTAAAACTCTCAGCGCCCTCTCTTCTTTCATCCTCTCTGTTAGGGTTTGTCTATTTTCAAGTAAATCGAGGGGCTTCCACGGTTTTCTCCGGTGGAAAGCCCAACCCCTTTATTTTCTGTTATTCTCGTTTATTTCCTTTCAATAAAATCCAATTTTTTGGGTGTTTGTGTGTCTCTCCTTTAGGAGTGTGTTTTATCTCTCCTTTGGAGTGTTTGTTATGTTTTTATTTAGTCATGGTTGGGTTTATCTGGTGATAGATGTGTTGAGGACAAATTTATTGATATTTTTGGTGATCTGCAAAGCCTGCATTGGATTTGGGACGGTGGTGATTATTGCAAGAGCTCACCTTTCACAACTAAAGATTGGTCATCTTTCATGGGTTTATACTTTCGGCATGTCTATAGCTGGTATCCTGCATGTAGATAGCTGGGGTGCCTTCGGCATGTCTATAGCTGGTGTCCGACATGTAGATAGCTGGGGTACGCTTCTTCAATCTCATTTTATGCCATTGGTGTTTCTGAACACTGGGCTAACCATAGTTTTTATGTAATATGGTCAATTGCGATGTTGCTATTTTCAGAGATGCTGCTGCAATTTGGATCACTTGGGATGTCTTTGATTTCGTTTTTAATTTCAAGAATTTTTAAATTCTATGTGTTAAACGATCAGCAAAAAATCATCTAATTGTTTTTAGTATGTTATTTGTTTTATCACCTGGTTGTATCGACAGATGGGGGTTTGTCCGACTGTACTATATTCAATTTAATGAGAACTTTCTGCATTTGTCAAAAAAAAATCTAGGTACAAGAAGATAAATGCAATTAGAAGTTATTTTGCTTGCTTAAATACCAATAATAACTCTTTACTTACAAAGTGAGAAATATTATAGGTTCTATTAGCAAACAAAAATAAAATTTTGGTAGAATACAAAGCCAATAAGCCACAGTGGGAACATAATAATTATAATTAAATTGACTAATTTATTTCAACTAAAAATGATAAATGTTCATTTCAACTTAAGAGATAAATATTTAATAATTTAAATAAAGATAATTAAATAGTGTTAAGGGTGGCTTAATTAATTTACATATTTAGAATTTGGATCAAATCAATTTTTCTAAAAAATTAATGAATTTGAATTTTATACAAAATTTTGAGGCCCAAGAATGGCGCAAATTACAGCACGTCCGAATTAGATATATGTAAAAAAACTTAATTTTATTACTTTTCATTTCTTCGAAAAATAATGTACATTTGTTAAATTTTCTTTAAATATATTAAAGATGTGTAGAATTTTTTCCGATTTAGAATTTTATCCCCAAATATTTTAGTGTAAAAAATTGGATGAAAAATAAAACTATCAAAAAAATTATTTCGATATTTTTAAAATTCCGAATTTGAGTAAATCCAAGTTTTTTCTTTAGGAGAGAAGCAAATTTTTATAATAAAATATATGTTCATGCAGCTTCGGGCCTTTTTAAATATTACTTTCTTAAGATCGAATCGAGTTTTTCAAAATTTTTATGGTTTATATTTAACACTAAATATAACGTGTTTTTATATATCATTTATCAATATTAAGTACCTTATTTACAAATATTGATTCAATAATAATTAGTTGTTTTAGTTGTTATATTGGACTTTAAATTGGATCCTCGATAATTGTTCATTGTTTTTATTGAATTGTTTAAATTTATATTTTTTGTAAAATACTAGGTGTTGTTGGGAGGCGATAAAGATAAAATAATTTTTTTTCATATTCAGTATATAACATATTTTCTTATTCATTTATTAATGTTGTGTATTTTTTTAGAAAAGACATATCAATATATAAAGATAAATTAAATAGTGTTAAGGGTGGCGTAATTAATTTAAATATTTAGAATTTTTATCAAATCAATTTTTCTAAAAAAATGAATCTGGATTTTATACAAAATTTTGAGGCCCAAGAATGGCGCAAATTACGGCACGTCCAATTAGATATATGTAAAAAACTTAATTTTATTACTTTTCGTTTCTTCTAAAAATAATGTACATTTTTAAATTTCTTTAAATATATTAAAGATGTGTAGAATTTTATCCGATTTAAAATTTTATCCCAAAATATTTTAGTGTAAAAAATTGGATGAAATATAAAACTATCAAAAAATTATTTCGATAATTTTAAAATTTCGAATTTGAGTTAATCCAAGTTTTTTCTCTTTAGGAGAGAAGCAAAATTTTATAATAAAATTATGTTGGGACAGCTTCGGGCCTTTTTAAATATGACTTTCTTAAGATCCAATCAGACCAGTTTTTCAAATCTTTTATGGTTTATATTTAACACTAAATATAATGTATTTTTATATATCATTTATCAATATTAAGTACCTTATTTACAAATATTGATTCAATAATAATTAGTGGATTTAGTTCTTATATAATTGGACTTTAAATTGGATCCTCGATAATTGTTCATTGTTTTTATTGAATTGTTTAAACTTATATTTTTTGTAAAATACTAGGTGTTGTTGGGAGGGGATAAAGATAAAATATTTTTTTTTTCATATTCAGTGTATTACATATTTTCTTATTCATTTATTAATGTTTTGTATTTTTTTAGAAAAGACATATCAATATTCATTAATCTTGACATTTACATATTTTATATACGTTACTTTATAATTGAAGATTAAGTATTTAATTTGTTCAATTTATTTTGCAAACATAAATATGTTTATGATGATTATTTAAGCAACAATATCTGATAGTGGCTATAATACATAAGTTGTATTACACAAAATGTGATCATATATTCTTGATTCTAACAAACTACAATAATTATTGAATTCACTTTATATGTTGAAATATATCTGACCCTCCTAACCCTCCTAACACAAGTCTTATATATTATTTTTATATATAAACAAAAAGTCATGAGTTGCTTATGTAATGAGAGCCAAAAAGATGAAACAAATTGAACAAATTTTGTACTCGTTCCATTCAACTTTTATCTGGTCTCAGGCATCACTTGATCTAATATTTGAGGAAACTTGATAACGTGATAGCAAGGCACACTCCTTGCAAAAACAACAAGTTCAATGCTTTATTCTTATATGCAGCTTAAGCAAAACATGAAAATATTTTTTGTTTGATTATGTATTCTTTGTGAGATGCATAGAAAGTAGAAACATGTTGAAACCATTATTTGTAGATACAATGTAAATATTACAAACGAGTTCAATTTATAGATGATTTAAGCATTACAAGTGCAATGATTTTAATTGTAGTCGATTTTTATTTCATCATCTAATTGCTTACAGAATTTTAAAATCGGATTATTCTGTGCTCATCTCTGTTTAAATTTTTAAATATTGTGTGACTATATGTTCATATCACACGTTTGTTATGGAGGCTTGGGGCTGAAAAATAGATGAACAGTTTAGTCATATTAGTCATATTGTTACTGTAGTTATGGTACCTGCTTACATTGATAGTTGAGAAGTTATTAGAAGGGCATACAATGATACAACTGGATCTTATGGCTTGGACTTAATAAAGTAGCATGAAAGGATTCGAGGATAGATCATGTGAGAAATCTAAATGAGGTATATTGTCATTTCTTATATTCAATGTTATAGATTTTGTTGCATATACATATTGACCAAAGACAAGATTAATAGTAAAATATGTTAGTTCCTCAATTCTCTTTGAGAAGCCTTAACAAAACTATGTCAAATTCATAATATGAGCCATAACCTTGTATCCTACTTCCTTTTGACAAGTTATAAATATTTTCTCTCTATTTACCTCTTACTAACCATTTGGAAAAATAATGAAATATTTATAAATATTCTACTATAAACTTACCAGTGTTTTTTGTAGTTGCAAGTGATAGGCTGTCTTACTAGTATGGAGATGATTCTTAAGGATGTTGGTTACTTGGTACAACTTGGAAGTGGGGTTGCTGCTCCTTCTGCATACTTGGAGAACAACATGCCAATGATTCCATCCTCTGAATTCCTCATTAGTGATGGCAGCAACTATTATTTCTAAATCATTTGATGCTAAATACTATGAAAAAAACATGCTTCATGTGCGGTGGTCTATAGTAGACTTACTATATCTTAAACACTGCTTCTTGCATTGATTTGCATGTTTCTTTTTGACTTATTTTTATATAAATTTTATCAAATTTAAATGAGTATTTAAAGTGTTGTTAGGACTTGGTTTTACTGGAATAAATCTTGAATTTTGGTCTGACTAATTCTATTGAAAATATGAATTGTTAGTTTCTTGATGGATTATCTAGGTACAAGAAGATAAATCCAATTAGAAGTTATTTTGCTTGCTTAAATAATAATAATAACTCTTGACTTACAAAGTGAGAAATATTATAGGTTCTATTACCAAACAAATATAAAATTTTGGTAGAATAGAAAGCCTATAAGCCACAGTGGGAACATAATAATTATAATTTAATTGACTAATTTATTTCAACTAAAAAAGATAAATATTCATTTCAACTTAAAAGATATATATTTAATAATTTATATAAAGATAAATTTAGTGTTAAGGGTGGCTTAATTAATTTACATATTTAGAATTTGGATCTAATCAATTTTTCTAAAAAACTAATGAATTTGGATTTTATACAAAATTTTGAGGCCCAAGAATGGCGCAAATTACAGCCCTTCCGAATTAGATATATGTAAAAAACTTAATTTTATTACTTTTCATTTCTTCGAAAAATAATGTACATTTGTTAAATTTTCTTTAAATATATTAAAGATGTGTAGAATTTTTTCCGATTTAAAATTTTATCCCAAAATATTTTAGTGTAAAAAATTGGATGAAAAATAAAACTATCAAAAAAATTATTTCGATATTTTCAAAATTCCAAATTTGAGTAAATCCAAGTTTTTGTTCTTTAGGAGAGAAGCAAATTTTTATAATAAAATATATGTTCATGCAGCTTCGGGCCTTTTTAAATATGACTTTCTTAAGATCGAATCAGACGAGTTTTTCAAATTTTTTATGGTTTATTAGTTGAGGTCAGTAGGGAATTATTATATAATTTCACTAAATAAAATTTAAGTTTTTTCTACAATTCTTACCACTTAATTTATAGAATCTCATTTTATTTACAAAACAAAATAAATTAAAGGAATGCTTGTTTACTTATGTTTGTAAATCAACACCCAATTAGTTTGTATAATACATGGAGCAGACTTTGTTAAATTATATTTTTACAAAAAGAAAAAATTTTAATTTGTAATAAGAAATTGATACTAAGATAAAAAACAATTTAAAATAAATTGGGCCCATTCAAACCCATGATATACAATTAGGCCTGCAAAATATAGGATATTAAAAAGGTAGGTAAAACCCTAATATCAGCACAAGCCCGCCCCTTACAAACAAAATGAATTTGTACATGGCCATGAAATAGTATTTTGGAGTTATTTATATTTTCTATGAAAGAGTGTTTTGGCTCTCTAAAGTTAAACACATCTCCAAATGAATTGGCCGACGACTAATCAAATGAATTGGTGGAGGACTAAGTGGATAAGGTTTACAGGTTATCATGAATTGATGTTGTTTAACAAAGTTAAGGTAATAATTTATATTTCCCTGTTTCATTTTCTTTTCATATGTGTTATTTGCACAAACTTTTGGTAGAAATCAAACACTAAAATAAGTATCCCATTTTCCTTGTATATATGTATGTAGATTTACAGTCACTTGTATTTGTTTTTACATGACCTGTATGTCAAGAATTATCCTTTCAAGATTATATGTCAAGGTTAGAAAAAAACAGTTACATTTGTCGTAATTTTTTTTGTTCCTCATAAATAATCAAATACATGATATATGAAAAAAATGAAAATTTATAGAAAAGAAGCCCACGAATTATTTATATTTTATGTTCATATTTGTTGAATTATACTATTAAATTTATTTTATGTTTATGTATGACCTTACTTTAGAGACATTTTCACAGGAATATTTTTCTTGCTACTTGCAACAAGTTCCAAAAACAATGAAGAAAATGCTCCAAGTGCCTTCCCTTTCTCTTCATCAATGTACCGTGTCAGGTTTATTTATTATTCTTTAACTTTTACCATGCCAATATTATTATTAATATAAATGCAGATAGTACAAGTGGATCTATGTGGGGTGTATTTTTTTCTAATGTATATAAGACAAACAACTCTAAATTACTCTTTATTGACCTAATAAAACACGAAGTTTACTTATATTAGGAGTTTCCCATCTCACGAAGCCCCATCACTTTTTAACTTCATTTCATAACACAGATGGTTGAAAATGAGATTTCTTACTTGATAGAGATGTAGCCTTTGTTTGGGAAATTTTTTAGTGTTGGAAGAACTTATATTTTCAATACATGAATTGGTAGGGTCACCATTTTCAGCCTCACTAGAACCCGTTGCTTAGTAACTTCTATAGATCTATAATTATTTGAAAAGTATAGAGTTATGATTATTCTTTAATCCAGTAGTAATATTGTTGGCGGTGTCACTGATGGTGGTAATTTTACTAGTCCAATTGGTGGCACTAGTAGTCGTAATCTTAGGAGTGAAATTGGTGGTGGGATTGTTGGTGGTAAAGTTCGTGCTAACTTAAGGAGTATCATTGGTGGTAAATTTAATAATGGCATAAGTGGTAGTATCATTGGTGGTATATTGGGTAGTTTTAATAGTGGGATTGGTGGCAGCATGACTAGCATCTTTAGTGGTTACATTGTTGGTACCAGAAACGATAATATTAGTAGTGGATTTGCTGGCATTGATGGTGCCATTGGTCTTGGTGCTCTTATTAGTGCAATTGGTGGCATTGAAAGCTGTAATCTTTGCAGGAGAATTGGTGGTGGTATTATTGGTGTTGGTGTTGAAGTTCGTGCTAGCTTAAGCAGTTCCATTTATGGCAAGTTTTATAGTATTACAGGTGGTAGCATTGATGTTATATTGGTTAGTCTTAGTAGTGGCATTGGTGGTGGCATTGGTGGTAGCTTAGTTGTCGTATTGGTAGCTTAGTGGTGGTATTATTAGTGTTGGTGTTGAAGTTCGTGCTAGCTTAAGTAGTTCCATTTATGGCCAGTTTAATTATGATATTACAGGTGGTAGCATTGATGTTATATTGGTTAGTCTTAGTAGTGGCAATTTATGGTAGCATTATTGGTAATTTTAGTGGTAGTACTGGTTGTATATTAGGTAATATTAGTAGTTGATTTAGCTTCAGAGAGGGTGGTTGTGACACCCTCCAAACCCGAATCAGAAGTTTGGGGTTCACAACACACATATTATATAAACCTGTATATGAAATATTATATGCAATTACCCTTATTTACGCAACCACGGATCACAATAGGTTAAAGTATGAGAAACCAACCACAACCTTGACTTTTATTACGTCATACCAAATCCCAGCTAGTTTAACTTAAAAATGAAAATGAAATTATTCTTACAAACTTGCATAACTCAAACTAGCTCGATCCAACTCAACCGGGAATCCTAGATCGCATACTGGACTGGGGATCCTCGTTACCAATAATTTCTATTTTAACTGTAGAATGACTTAAACAGATTCACAAGGGTTAGCTAACTAGCTCAGGAAGTTATAATAATAATAACCGGGTGTTAACAATGATCAATTGAAATGATTCATAGGAATCTAGTTCCTTGTTAAGCAATTATTAGAATTGGATATTCATTTTTAAGTTTAAAACCAATGTTAGGCTGCTGATCAGTGACACACTAACCGGTTTAGTCATATTAGTCATATTGTTACTGCGGTTATGGTACGTGCTTACATTGATAGTTGAGAAGTTATTAGAAGGGCATAGAATGATACAACTGGATCTTATGGCTTGGACTTAATAAAGTAGCATGAAAGGATTCGAGGATAGATCATGTGAGAAATCTAAATGAGGTATATTGTCATTTCATATATTCAATGTTATAGATTTTGTTGCATCTACATATTGACCAGAGACAAGATTAATAGTAAAATATGTTAGTTCTTCAATTCTCTTTGAGAAGCTTTAACAAAACTATGTCAAATCCATAATATGAGCCATAACCTTGTACCCTACTTCCTTTTGCTAAGACTACACAATTACTCATAAACGAGACAAGTTATAAATATTTTCTCACTATTTACCTCTTACTAACCATTTCGAAAAACAATGAAATATTTATAAATATTCTACTATAAACTTACCCGTGTTTTTTGTAGTTGCAAGTGATAGGCTGTCTTACTAGTATGGAGATGATTCTTAAGGATGTTGGTTACTTGGTACAACTTGGAAGTGGGGTTGCTGCTGCTCTTGCATACTTGGAGAACAACATGCCAATAATTCAATCCTCTGAATTCCCCATTAGTGATTGCAGCAAGTATTACTATTTCTAAATCATTTTATGCTAAATACTATGTAAAAAACATGCTTCATGTGGGGTGGTCTATAGTAGACTTGCTATATCTTAAACACTGCTTCTTGTATTGATTTGCATGTTTCTTTATTGACTTATTTTTATGTAAATTTTATCAAATTTAAATGAGTATTTAAAGTGTTGTTAGGACTTGGTTTTAGTGGAACAAGTCTTGAATTTTTGTCCCACCAATTCTATTGAAAACATGAATTGTTAGTTTCTTGATAGATTATCTAGGTACAAGAAGATAAATCCAATTAAAAGTTATTTTGCTCGCTTAAATACCAATATAACTCTTGACTTACAAAGTGAGAAATATTATAGGTTCTATTAGCAAACAAAAATAAAATTTTGGTACAATAGAAAGCCAATAAGCCATAGTGGGAACATAATAATTATAATTTAATTGACTAATTTATTTCAACTAAAAAAGATAAATGTTCATTTAAACTTAAAAGATAAATATTTAATAATTTTAATAAAGATAAATTAAATAGTGTTAAGGGTGGCTTTATTAATTTACATATTTAGAATTTGGATCAAATCAATTTTTCTAAAAAACTATTGAATTTGGATTTTTATACAAAATTTTGAGGGCCAAGAATGGCGCAAATTACACCACTTCCGAATTAGATATATGTAAAAAACTTAATTTTATTACTTTTATTTCTTCAAAAAATAATGTACATTTGTTAAATTTTCTTTTAATATATTAAAGATGTGTAGAACTGTTTCCCATTTAAAATTTATCCCAAATATTTTAGTGTACAAAATTGGATGAAAAATAAAACTATCAAATTTTTTTTCGATATTTTTAAAATTCCAAATTTGTGTAAATCCAAGTTTTTTCTCTTTAGGAGAGAAGCAAAGTTTTATAATAAAATAGATGTTCAAGCAGCTTCGAGCCTTTTTAATATGACTTTCTTAAGATCGAATTAGACGAGTTTTTCAAATTTTTTATGGTTTATATTTGACACTAAATATAATGTA
The DNA here is from genome assembly GCF_009905375.1 of Apium graveolens. Classification (NCBI taxonomy): domain Eukaryota; kingdom Viridiplantae; phylum Streptophyta; class Magnoliopsida; order Apiales; family Apiaceae; genus Apium; species Apium graveolens. The sequence goes on from NW_027420012.1 coordinate 15,675, forward strand.
TTTTTATATATCATTTATCAATATTAAGTACCTTATTTACATATATTCATTCAATAATAATTAGTCGATTTAGCTGTTATATAATTGGACTTTAAATTGGATACCGGATAATTGTTCATTATTTTTATCGAATTGTTTAAATTTATTTTTTTGTAAAATAATAGGTGTTGTTGGGAGGCGATAAAGATAAAATAATTTTTTTTGATATTCAGTATATAAATTATTTTCTTATTCATTTATTAATGTTGTGTATTTTTTTAGAAAAGACATATAGTATTCATTAATCTTGACATTTACATATTTTATATAAGTTACTTTATAATTCAAGATTAACCATATTTACATATTTTATCTTGACATAAATATGTTTATGATGATTATTTAAGTTTTATTTTTTACAATATTGTATTTTCCTTGTAAATTTGAGTAAGTAGATTTGAGAATAATGTGTTTGTTTTTATCATAACAATTTATGAGTTCATGTTCTTTATTTTATCCTTAAAATGACGTCTCAATAATGTGTTTAACATATTTTATTAGCAAGAAAATCATAAAAAAAATTTACACTATTGATATCATTTCAATTTAATAAATATTGACTTTACTATGAATAATTCATATAAATTTCCAAAAGTTGATTGTTCAACAGTGTTAGTTTAACAAGATAATATCATTCCATAAAATAAAATATACATGTTTAATTATTTAATCTCCATTAGTTTATTTTGTAACTTTTACCTAAAATTAAGAAAAGCCCTTTATAATAGAACATTATGCAATTTTTTGTAAGCATAGTTTGTACTCTTGTAATGTATCATCCCAATTGTTCTTCTGGTCAAAACTTGCTTCAATTCTTCTTCTTGCTGATCAAGGCTTGCTTCTTCTTAGCGTTTGGCTTTCTGAATGAGCAACAAAGTGTCTGACTTCATCACAATTATAGCACTTGATCTTTGACTTGTAATTTTCCCATACCTTGACTCCTTGCCATAATTCTTTCTTTAATTCCTCTTATCAAAATAAAGTTGGAGGAAGTAGAGCCTTTTTTTCAAAAACAATTTTTTTGAAGTCTATATAGCCCATATTTCTAAACTTTTTAAGTAAAAGAGCATCAATTTGTAGGATATCTTCATCATTACCATGATCAATTTTGTAATAACCATGATTTTTGTAATTATATATATATACATTTTTCGCATTTTTAATTATTTGGTTATATAAGAAAAATAATATTTTATTATATAGATTTGTTATTACATCTAAAGACGCATATTTTTATATTAAAAATAAACATTTCTAGTTATCTAAAATATTTAAGAAATGTTAAAAAAATTGTTTTAATTTATATGTGCATAATTTTAATTTAATAAATATTTATTTTATCACTAGAATTTAATAATAGGTGTAGTTATGTTGTGTATATTTATTAGTACGTGTTATGTGTATTTGAAAAACTCAGTCAACCAACTTGTGTATAAATAGGCTATTAGCATATCATTTTATGTTTGTATAACATCTTCTCTTTTCAGATATGTTGTATTTCCTATATTTTTATTTATGTATTTTACATGTTTATTGCATACTTCTATATATATATATATATAATTAAATTACATTTTTGTGAACTTATGTATCACTATTCTAATTCACTTGTTATTAGTTTTTTTTATTATTTAGTTCCATGGTTATTTGTATAACATTATAGTTTACTTAATTTAATCATTTACTTTGATGTTGATTATTAAATGTTTTAGTTAATAATAACCATTTTTTTTGTAAATATTTAATGCATGAATTTATGTTTATAATTATGTGTTTTATGCATGCATAATAATTCATATGTTATATGTTAAATATATGTTTGATTTAGATATGCATTTAGATTAGTGCACCAATTAAATATATGCTCATTTATTAAATTGATTATACTTATTTTGTATAATGATATTTTCACAGGTAAGGTTATGAAAATTTTATACACCAATATTTATATTTTGTCCACTTTCATATGTTACCTATTTTATTTATCTTTGTTACTTTATTTTAAGGATTATATAGATAGTAAATATTAAATGTACATCTATTTTATTCTGAATTTATATAGTTTACATATAATTGATTTATTATTATTATATATAATGTATTTAAGTGTTGAGTTTTTTTTTATTTGTCGGTACACTATTTTGAACTATTATATGAGAATGGTCGTATTATATGTCACTATGAATTTATTTTGTTACTTGTAATGACATTTAATTGTTATTATGGGTTAAGCTTTATAAAGTTAAAGTGTGGTTAGCTTAGTCGGATGTACATGTTAACATTCTGATTATTATATTAAGTGTATGTGTGTATGTCTAGGTTCATTTTGGCAACATAATTTGGCAGATATTGTTATTAATGTAAGTTAACTCTTCACACTTTATTTAATTTAAAATTTTTTAAATATTTTTGCACTTCTTTTGTTTTAAAATTTATGGATCAAGTACCCTGTTTTACAAATAAGAATTCGCAGTGAACTCTAACTTATGAACCAGTTAGTAATGCGTATAGTTCCAGAAATAGCGTTTTAATAGGGGCCCATTATTCACAGAAATTATGAACTTTTGATAGTGTGTCACCAGGTATTTGTGGCTTAGCGAGGTGTGGAATTTTATATCTTATGTCATATGGATTTTGGAAAATGATTTTTATTTTATAAAATTATCATACTTGATCTGTAGAACTGTTTTCTTGCTCGGCGCTCATTACTCACAAATTTTCAGGTGCCTTAGCTTTTGCAACATCTTAAAGGTGGATGCTTTGGAACAATATTTTAGTGATTATGTTCGTCTCCCAAGATTTGCTTTATTTTCAGCTTAGATGATTTTATTTCTGTCTGCGATTTTAGAAATTTATGAAAAACTAGAAACTTATTCTTATTATGGATTTAATTTGGAGTTTTAGCTGAATATTTAAGTATAACTATTTTCTGAAAGGTTGGGGTATTACAGTTGGTATTCAGAGCCTAGGTTAGCGTCTGTAGACTGCCCTTTTAGGCTTAACCAGTTATGAGTTTAGTTATTTATGTTTCCAAAAAAAACTACTTTTAATTTTTTTCAGAAATATTTTTGGTATCAGTAAATGTTTTTGGTATGTTTAAATTTGGGGACCTAATTTTTTTAAGGAGGGTAGAATGTAATAACCATGATTTTTGTAATTATATATATATATACATTTTTGCATATTTAATTATTTGGTTATATAAGGAAAATAATATTTTATTATATAGATTTGTTATTAAATCTAAAGACGCGTATTTTTATATTAAAAATAAAATTTCTAGTTATCTAAAATATTTAAGTAAGGTTAAAAAAATTGTTTTAATTTATATGTGCATAATTTTAATTTAATATATATTTATTTTATCACTAGAATTTAATAATAGGTGTAGTTATGTATTTGAAAAACTCAGTCAAACACTAAATCTTAACAAAGAGATAATGTTTGTTTAAATTTGTGATCACGTACCCACTAACCTCAATCGGAGTATTGGTTTAACCAACTTGTGTATAAATAGGCTATTAGAAAATCATTTTATCTCTGTATAACATCTTCTCTTTTAGGTACGTTTTATTTCCTATATTTTTATTTATGTATTTTACATGTTTATTGCATACTTCTATATATATATATATATAATTAAATTACATTTTTGTGAACTTATGTATCACTATTCTAATTCACTTGTTATTAGTTTTTTTTATTATTAGTTCCATGGTTATTTGTATAACATTATAGTTTACTTAATTTAATCATTTACTTTGATGTTGATTATTAAATGTTTTAGTTAATAATAACCATTTGTTTTGTAAATATTTAATGCATGAATTTATGTTTATAATTATGTGTTTTATGCATGCATAATAATTCATATGTTATATGTTAAATATATGTTTGATTTAGATATGCATTTAGATTAGTGCACCAATTAAATATATGCTCATTATTAAATTGATTATACTTATTTTGTATAATGATATTTTCACAGGTAAGGTTATGAAAATTTTATACACCAATATTTATATTTGTCCACTTTCATATGTTACCTATTTTATTTATCTTTGTTACTTTATTTTAAGGATTATATAGATAGTAAATATTAAATGTACATCTATTTTATTCTGAATTTATATAGTTTACATATAATTGATTTATTATTATTATATATAATGTATTTAAGTGTTGAGTTTTTTTTATTTGTCGGTACACTATTTTGAACTATTATATGAGAATGGTCGTATTTATATGTCACTATGAATTTATTTTGTTACTTGTAATGACATTTAATTGTTATTATGGGTTAAGCTTTATAAAGTTAAAGTGTGGTTAGCTTAGTCGGATGTACATGTTAACATTCTGATTATTATATTAAGTGTATGTGTGTATGTCTAGGTTCATTTTGGCAACATAATTTGGCAGATATTGTTATTAATGTAAGTTAACTCTTCACACTTTATTTAATTTAAAATTTTTTAAATATTTTTGCACTTCTTTTGTTTTAAAATTTATGGATCAAGTACCCTGTTTTACAAATAAGAATTCGCAGTGAACTCTAACTTATGAACCAGTTAGTAATTGCTTATAGTTCGAGAAATAGCGTTTTAATAGGGGCCCATTATTCACAGAAATTATGAACTTTTGATAGTGTGTCACCAGGTATTTGTGGCTTAGCGAGGTGTGGAATTTTATATCTTATGTCATATGGATTTTGGAAAATGATTTTTATTTTATAAAATTATCATACTTGATCTGTAGAACTGTTTTCTTGCTCGGCGCTCATTACTCACAAATTTTCAGGTGCCTTAGCTTTTGCAACATCTTAAAGGTGGATGCTTTGGAACAATATTTTAGTGATTATGTTCGTCTCCCAAGATTTGCTTTATTTTCAGCTTAGATGATTTTATTTCTGTCTGCGATTTTAGAAATTTATGAAAAACTAGAAACTTATTCTTATTATGGATTTAATTTGGAGTTTTAGCTGAATATTTAAGTATAACTATTTTCTGAAAGGTTGGGGTATTACAGTTGGTATTCAGAGCCTAGGTTAGCGTCTGTAGACTGCCCTTTTAGGCTTAACCAGTTATGAGTTTAGTTATTTATGTTTCCAAAAAAAACTACTTTTAATTTTTTTTGGTTAAATATTTTCTGACTTTCTCGATGCAGAAATATTTTTGGTATCAGTAAATGTTTTTGGTATGTTTAAATTTGGGGACCTAATTTTTTTAAGGAGGGTAGAATGTAATAACCATGATTTTTGTAATTATATATATATATACATTTTTGCATATTTAATTATTTGGTTATATAAGGAAAATAATATTTTATTATATAGATTTGTTATTAAATCTAAAGACGCGTATTTTTATATTAAAAATAAAATTTCTAGTTATCTAAAATATTTAAGTAAGGTTAAAAAAATTGTTTTAATTTATATGTGCATAATTTTAATTTAATATATATTTATTTTATCACTAGAATTTAATAATAGGTGTAGTTATGTATTTGAAAAACTCAGTCAAACACTAAATCTTAACAAAGAGATAATGTTTGTTTAAATTTGTGATCACGTACCCACTAACCTCAATCGGAGTATTGGTTTAACCAACTTGTGTATAAATAGGCTATTAGAAAATCATTTTATCTCTGTATAACATCTTCTCTTTTAGGTACGTTTTATTTCCTATATTTTTATTTATGTATTTTACATGTTTATTGCATACTTCTATATATATATATATAATTAAATTACATTTTTGTGAACTTATGTATCACTATTCTAATTCACTTGTTATTAGTTTTTTTATTATTTAGTTCCATGGTTATTTGTATAACATTATAGTTTACTTAATTTAATCATTTACTTTGATGTGATTATTAAATGTTTTAGTTAATAATAACCATTTGTTTTGTAAATATTTAATGCATGAATTTATGTTTATAATTATGTGTTTTATTGCATGCATAATAATTCATATGTTATATGTTAAATATATGTTTGATTTAGATATGCATTTAGATTAGTGCACCAATTAAATATATGCTCATTTATTAAATTGATTATACTTATTTTGTATAATGATATTTTCACAGGTAAGGTTATGAAAATTTTATACACCAATATTTATATTTTGTCCACTTTCATATGTTACCTATTTTATTTATCTTTGTTACTTTATTTTAAGGATTATATAGATAGTAAATATTAAATGTACATCTATTTTATTCTGAATTTATATAGTTTACATATAATTGATTTATTATTATTATATATAATGTATTTAAGTGTTGAGTTTTTTTATTTGTTGGTACACTATTTTGAACTATTATATGAGAATGGTCGTATTTATATGTCACTATGAATTTATTTTGTTACTTGTAATGACATTTAATTGTTATTATGGGTTAAGCTTTATAAAGTTAAAGTGTGGTTAGCTTAGTGGGATGTACATGTTAACATTCTGATTATTATATTAAGTGTATGTGTGTATGTCTAGGTTCATTTTGGCAACATAATTTGGCAGATATTGTTATTAACGTAAGTTAACTCTTCACACTTTATTTAATTTAAAATCTTTTAAATATTTTTGCACTTCTTTTGTTTTAAAATTTATGGATCAAGTACCCTGTTTTACAAATAAGAATTCGCAGTGAGCTCTAACTTATGAACCAGTTAGTAATTGCGTATAGTTCCAGAAATAGCGTTTTTGATACCTTACTAGGGAGTGCTACTTATGATGGCTTCCGGAGAGCACACTCTCTTAATAGGGGCCCATTATTCACAGAAATTATGAACTTTGATAGTGTGTCACCAGGTATTTGTGGCTTAGCGAGGTGTGGAATTTTATATCTTATGTCATATGGATTTTGGAAAATGATTTTTATTTTATAAAATTATCATACTTGATCTGTAGAACTGTTTTCTTGCTGGGCGCTCATTACTCACAAATTTTCAGGTGCCTTAGCTTTTGCAACATCTTAAAGGTGGATGCTTTGGAACAATATTTTAGTGATTATGTTCGTCTCCCAAGATTTGCTTTATTTTCAGCTTAGATGATTTTATTTCTGTCTGCGATTTTAGAAATTTATGAAAAACTAGAAACTTATTCTTATTATGGATTTAATTTGGAGTTTTAGCTGAATATTTAAGTATAACTATTTTCTGAAAGGTTGGGGTATTACAGCTGCTATTCACAGCCTAGGTTAGCGTCTGTAGACTGCCCTTTTAGGCTTAACCAGTTATGAGTTTAGTTATTTATGTTTCCAAAAAAAACTACTTTTAATTTTTTTTGGTTAAATATTTTCTGACTTTCTCGATGCAGAAATATTTTTGGTATCAGTAAATGTTTTTGGTATGTTTAAATTTGGGGACCTAATTTTTTAAGGAGGGTAGAATGTAATAACCATGATTTTTGTAATTATATATATATACATTTTTGCATATTTAATTATTTGGTTATATAAGGAAAATAATATTTTATTATATAGATTTTTATTAAATCTAAAGACGCGTATTTTTTATAAAAAATAAAATTTCTAGTTAATCTATATTTAAGTATTAAAAAATTGTTTATTTTTTGCACAAGTTTGTTAATTATAGATTATTTTATCACTAGAATTTATAAAGGTGTAGTTATGTATTGAAAAACTCAGTCAAACACTAAATCTTAACAAAGAGATAATGTTTGTTTAAATTTGTGATCACGTACCCACTAACCTCAATCGAGTATTGGTTTAACCCTTGTGTATAAATAGGCTATTAGAAAATCATTTTACTCTGTATAACATCTTCTCTTAGGTACGTTTTATTTCCTATATTTTTTATTATGTATTTTACATGTTTATTGCATACTTCTATATATATATATATATTAAATTACATTTTTGTGAACTTATGTATCTATTCTAATTCACTTGTTATTAGTTTTTTTTATTATTTAGTTCCATGGTTATTTGTATAACATATAGTTTACTTAATTTAATCATTTACTTGATGTTGATATTAAATGTTTTAGTTAATAATCACCATTTTTTGTAAATATTTAATGCATGAATTTATGTTTATAATTATGTTTTATGCATGCATAATAATTCATATGTTATATGTTATATATGTTTGATTTAGATATGCATTTAGATTAGTGCACCAATTAAATACATGCTCATTTATTAAATTGATTATACTTATTTTGTATAATGATTTTTCACACAGGTTTGAAAATTTTATACACCAATATTTATATTTTGTCCACTTTCATATGTTACCTATTTTATTATCTTTGTTATTTATTTTAAGGATTATTAGATAGTAAATATTAAATGTACATCTATTTTATTCTTAATTTATATAGTTTACATATAATTTTTATTATTATTATATATATGTATTTAAGTGTTGAGTTTTTTTTTATTTGTGGTACACTATTTTGAACTATTATATGAGAATGGTCGTATTTATATGTCACTATGAATTTTTTGTTACTTGTTGACATTTAATTGTTATTATGGGTTAAGCTTTATAAAGTTAAAGTGTGGTTAGCTTAGTGGATGTACATGTTAACATTCTGATTATTATATTAAGTGTATGTTGTATGTCTAGGTTCATTTTGTCAACATAATTTGGCAGATATTGTATTAAGTAAGTTAACTCTTCACACTTTATTTATTTAAAATCTTTTAAATATTTTTGCACTTCTTTTGTTTTAAAATTTATGGATCAAGTACCCTGTTTTACAAATAAGAATTCGCAGTGAGCTCTAACTTATGAACCAGTTAGTAATTGCGTAATAGTTCCAGTAGCCTTTAGTTTTTGATACCTTACTAGGGAGTGCTACTTATGATGGCTTCGGGAGAGCACACTCTCTTATAGCCCATTATTCACAGAAATTATGAACTTTTGATAGTGTGTCACCAGGTATTTGTGGCTTAGCGAGGTGTGGAATTTTATATCTTATGTCATATGGATTTTGGAAAATGATTTTTATTTTAAAATTATCATACTTGATCTGTAGAACTGTTTTCTTGCTGGGCGCTCATTACTCACAAATTTTCAGGTGCCTTAGCTTTTGCAACATCTTAAAGGTGGATGCTTTGGAACAATATTTTAGTGATTATGTTCGTCTCCCAGGATTTGCTTTATTTTCAGCTTAGATGATTTTATTTCTGTCTGCGATTTTAGAAATTTATGAAAAACTAGAAACTTATTCTTATTATGGATTTAATTTGGAGTTTTAGCTGAATATTTAAGTATAACTATTTTCTGAAAGGTTGGGGTATTACAGTTGCTATTCACAGCCTAGGTTAGCGTCTGTAGACTGCCCTTTTAGGCTTAACCAGTTATGAGTTTAGTTATTTATGTTTCCAAAAAAAACTACTTTTAATTTTTTTTGGTTAAATATTTTCTGACTTTCTCGATGCAGAAAATTTTTGGTATCAGTAAATGTTTTTGGTATGTTTAAATTTGGGGACCTAATTTTTTTAAGGAGGGTAGAATGTAATAACCATGATTTTTGTAATTATATATATACATTTTTTGCATATTTAATTATTTGGTTATATAAGGAAAATAATATTTTATTATAGATTTGTTATTAAATCTAAAGACGCGTATTTTTTATTAAAATAAAATTTCTAGTTATCTAAAATATTTAAGTAAGGTTAAAAAAATTGTTTTAATTTATATGTGCATAATTTTAATTTAATATATTTTATTTTATCACTAGAATTTAATAATAGGTGTAGTTATTATTTGAAAAACTCAGTCAAACACTAAATCTTAACAAAGATAATGTTTGTTTAAATTTGATCACGTACCCACTAACCTCAATCGGAGTATTGGTTTAACCAACTTGTGTATAAATAGGCTATTAGAAAATCATTTTATCTCTGTATAACATCTTCTCTTTTAGGTACGTTTATTTCCTATATTTTTACTTATGTATTTTACATGTTTATTGCATACTTCTATATATATATATAATTAAATTACATTTTTGTGAACTTATGTATGACTATTCTAATTCACTTGTTAATAGTTTTTTTATTATTTAGTTCCATGGTTATGTGTATAACACTATAGTTTACTTAATTTAATCATTTAGTTTGATGTTGATTATTAAATATTTTAGTTAATAATCACCATTTTTTTGTAAATATTTAATGCATGAATTTATGTTTATAATTACGTGTTTTGTGCATGCATAATAATTCATATGTTTATGTTAAATATATGTTTGATTTAGATATGCATTTACATTCGTGCACCAATTAAATACATGCTCATTTATTAAATTGATTATACTTATTCTTTATAATATTTTCACACATAAGGTTATGAAAATTTTTACACCAATATTTATATTTTGGCCACTTGTATAATCATAAGCATATGTTACCTATTTTATTTATCTTTGTTATTTTATTTTAAGGATTATATAGATAGTAAATATTAAATGTACATCTATTTTATTCTTAATTTATATAGTTTACATATACTTGATTTATTATTATATATAATGTATTTAAGTGTTGAGTTTTTTTTATTTGTGGGTACACTATTTTGAATTATTATATGAGAATGGTCTATTTATATGTCAATATGAATTTATTTTTGTTACTTACTGACATTTAATTGTTATTATGGGTTAAGCTTTATAAAGTTAAAGTGTGGTTAGCTTAGTGGCATGTACATGTTAACATCCTGATTATTATATTAAGTGTATATGTGTATGTCTAGGTTCATTTTGTCAACATAATTTGGGAGATATTGATATTAAGGTAAGTTAACTCTTCACACTTTATTTATTTTAAAATCTTTTAAATATTTTTGCACTGCTTTTGTTTTAAAATTTATGGATGAAGTACCTGTTTTACAAATAAGAATTCCTAGTGAGCTCTGACTTATGAACCAGTTAGTAATTGCATAAAGTTCCGAAACTAGCCTTTTATAGCTTAGTAGGCAGTGCTACTTATGATGCCTCTTTGATACTATGTCACACATATTTGTGGCTTTAGGCAGCTGTGGAATTTTATATCCTATGTCACATGTATTTTCGAAAATTATTTTTGTTTTATAAAATTATGATACTTCATCCACTAGTGTAGAACTGTTTTCTTGCTGGGCTCTTGGCTCATTACTCACAAATTTTCAGGTGCTTAGCTTTTGCGACATCACCAGGTGGATGCTTTGGAACAATATTTTAGTGATTATGTTTGTATTGGAGCTGCGTCCCCCAAGATTTGCTTTATTTTCAGCTTAGATGATTTTATTTCTGTGTGGGATTCTAGAAATTTATGAAAAACTAGAAACTTATTCTTATTATGGATTTAATTTGGAGTTTTAGCTCAATATTTAAGTATAACTATTTTCTGAAAAGTTGGGGTATTACAGTTGGTATTCAGAGCCTAGGTTAGCTTCCTGTAGACTACCCTTTTAGGTTTAACCTGTGAGTTATGAGTTTGGTTATTTGTGTTTCAAAAAAAAACTACTTTTATTTTTTTTTGGTTAAATATTTTCTACTTTCTCGATGCAGAAATATTTTTGGTATCATTAAATGTTTTTGGTATGTTTAAATTTGGGGACCTAATTTTTTTAAGGAGGGTAGAATGTAATAACCATGATTTTTGTAATTATATATATATACATTTTTCGCATTTTTAATTATTTGGTTATATAAGAAAAATAATATTTTATTATATAGATTTGTTATTAAATCTAAAGACGCGTATTTTTATATTAAAAATAAACATTTCTAGTTATCTAAAATATTTAAGTAAGGTTAAAAAAATTGTTTTAATTTATATGTGCATAATTTTAATTTAATATATATTTATTTACCACTAGAATTTAATAATAGGTGTAGTTATGTTGTGTATATTTATTAGTACGTGTTATGTGTATTTGAAAAACTCAGTCAAACACTAAATCTTAACAAATAGATAATGTTTGTTTAAATTTGTGATCACGTACCCACAAACGCATTGAATGGAAGTATTGGTTGAACCAACTTGTGTATAAATAGGCTATTAGCATATCATTTTGTCTCTATATAACATCTTCTCTTTTCAGGTACGTTCTATTTCCTCTATTTTTACTTATGTATTTTACATGTTTATTGCATACTTCTATATATATATATAATTAAATTACATTTTTGTGAACTTATGTATGTCTATTCTAATTCACTTGTTATTAGTTTATTTTATTATTTAGTTCCATGGTTATGTGTATAACACTATAGTTTACTTAATTTAATCATTTAGTTTGATGTTGATTATTAAATATTTTAGTTAATAATCACCATTTTTTTTGTAAATATTTAATGCATGAATTTATGTTTATAATTACGTGTTTTGTGCATGCATAATAATTCATATGTTATATGTTAAATATATGTTTGATTTAGATATGCATTTAGATTCCTGCACCAATTAAATACATGCTCATTTATTTAATTGATTATACTTATTTTGTATAATGATATTTTCACACGTAAGGTTATGAAAATTTATACAACAATATTTATATTTTGGCCACTTGTATAATCATAAGTATATGTTACCTATTTTATTTATCTTTGTTATTTTATTTTAAGGATTATATAGATAGTAAATATTAAATGTACATCTATTTTATTCTTAATTTATATCGTTTACATATACTTGATTTATTATTATTATATATAATGTATTTAAGTGTTGAGTTTTTTTTATTTGTGGGTACACTATTTTGAACTATTATATGAGAATGGTGGTATTTATATGTCAATATGAATTTATTTTGTTACTTGTACTGACATTTAATTGTTATTATGGGTTAAGCTTTATAAAGTTAAAGTGTGGTTAGCTTAGTGGCATGTACATGTTAACATCATGATTATTATATTAAGTGTATTTGTGTATGTCTAGGTTCATTTTGTCAACATAATTTGGGAGATATTGCTATTAAGGTAAGTTAACTCTTCACACTTTATTTATTTTAAAATCTTTTAAATATTTTTGCACTGCTTTTATTTTAAAATTTATGGATCAAGTACCCTGTTTTACAAATAAGAATTTCCAGTGAGCTCTGACTTATGAATCAGTTAGTAATTACATATAGTTCCGGAACTAGCCTTTAATACCTTAGTAGGCAGTGCTACTTATGATGCCTCTTTTGATACTGTGTCACAGGTATTTGTGCCGTTAGGCAGCTGTGGAATTTTATATCTTATGTCACATGTATTTTCGAAAATTATTTTTGTTTTATAAAATTATGATACTTCATCCACTAGTGTAGAACTGTTTTCTTGCTGGGCTCATTCGCTCATTACTCACAAATTTTCAGGTGCTTAGCTTTTGCCACATCTTAAGATGGATGCTTTGGAACAATATTTTAGTGATTATGTTTGTATTGGAGCTGCGGTCCCCCAAGATTTGCTTTATTTTCATTTTATTTCTGTGTGGGATTCTAGAAATTATGAAAAACTAGAAACTTATTCTTATTATGGATTTAATTTGGAGTTTTAGCTGAATATTTAAGTATAACTATTTTCTGAAAAGTTGGGGTATTACAGTTGGTATTAGCCTAGGTTAGCTTCCTGTAGACTACCCTTTTAGGTTTAACCTGTGAGTTATGAGTTTGATTATTTGTGTTTCAAAAAAAAAACTACTTTTATTTTTTTTTGGTTAAATATTTTCTGACTTTCTCGATCCAGAAATATTTTTGGTATCATTAAATGTTTTTGGTATGTTTAAATTTGGGGACCTAATTTTTTAAGGAGGGTAGAATGTAATAACCATGATTTTTCTAATTATATATATATACATTTTTCGCATTTTTAATTATTTGGTTATATAAGAAAAATAATATTTTATTATATAGATTTGTTATTAAATCTAAAGACGCGTATTTTTATATTAAAAATAAACATTTCTAGTTATCTAAAATATTTAAGTAAGGTTAAAAAATTGTTTTAATTTATATGTGCATAATTTTAATTTTAATATATATTTATTTTACCACTAGAATTTAATAATAGGTGTAGTTATGTTGTGTATATTTATTAGTACATGTTATGTGTATTTGAAAAACTCAGTCAAACACTAAATCTTAACAAATAGATAATGTTTGTTTAAATTTGTGATCACGTACCCACAAACGCATTGAATGGGAGTATTGGTTGAACCAACTTGTGTATAAATAGGCTATTAGCATATCATTTTGTCTCTATATAACATCTTCTCTTTCAGGTACGTTCTATTTCTATATTTTTACTTATGTATTTTACATGTTTATTACATACTTCTATATATATATATATATAATTAAATTACATTTTTGTGAACTTATGTATGACTATTCTAATTCACTTGTTATTAGTTTATTTTATTATTTAGTTCCATGGTTATGTGTATAACACTATAGTTTACTTAATTTAATCATTAGTTTGATGTTGATTATTAAATATTTTAGTTAATAATCACCATTTTTTTTGTAAATATTAATGCATGAATTTATGTTTATAATTACGTGTTTTGTGCATGCATAATAATTCATATGTTATATGTTAAATATATGTTTGATTTAGATATGCATTTAGATTCCTGCACCAATTAAATACATGCTCATTTATTAAATTGATTATACTTATTTTGTATAATGATATTTTCACACGTAAGGTTATGAAAATTTATACAACAATATTTATATTTTGGCCACTTGTATAATCATAAGCATATGTTACCTATTTTATTTATCTTTGTTATTTTATTTTAAGGATTATATAGATAGTAAATATTAAATGTACATCTATTTATTCTTAATTTATATAGTTTACATATACTTGATTTATTATTATTATATATAATTTATTTAAGTGTTGAGTTTTTTTTATTTGTGGGTACACTATTTTGAACTATTATATGAGAATGGTCGTATTTATATGTCAATATGAATTTATTTTGTTACTTATACTGACATTTAATTGTTATTATGGGTTAAGCTTTATAAAGTTAAAGTGTGGTTAGCTTAGTCGCATGTACATGTTAACATCATGATTATTATATTAAGTGTATTTGTGTATGTCTAGGTTCATTCTGTCAACATAATTTGGGAGATATTGCTATTTAAGATAAGTTAATTCTTCACACTTTATTTATTTTAAAATCTTTTAAATATTTTGCACTGCTTTTATTTAAAATTATGGATCAAGTACCCTGTTTTTACAAATAAGAATTTATGGATCAAGTACCCTGTTTTACAAATAAAAAGGATTTTAACATTGAATTGATTTGTTGAAAAATATGTGGTAAGTAAAACTAAATTGAACACAACGTGTCTCTCTAATTAATAACCACTCTTTAATTTTGATCAAATTTCTCCATTGCAAAGTACTACATTATAAAAAATTAGAGCCTCCATGTATTGAGAAATACATGTATACAACACTCTATAATCCACCAGCATACCAGGAAAATTGTAATGTTTCTATCATCTCTACTATTTTCTTATTTATTTTAAATTTAGATTAATTTTAATTTCCATATTGTTAACCATGTTTATTCGATTTAAGGTTTAAGAAATCAAATACCATTACTCAACTATCATAACATACATTATCATTCTCTTATAGAGGAACTTAAATAAATTGGGGATATTTTGATAAAGTTTTTGGAGAAAACCTTACCATTTAGCGATATCATTATATATCATTAAGCGAAAACGCTGATTTCTATAGAGGAACTTAAATAAATTGGGGATATCTTGGAAAGTGTTTTTATATATTTATACGATTTAACATAGCGTTATTATATGATTTTATGTGCAAACATTCATAAGCGAAAATATCTGATAGTGGCTATAATACATAAGTTGTATTACACAAAATGTGAACATATATTCTTGATTCTAGCAAACTAAAATAATTATTGAATTCACTTTATATGTTGAAATATATCTGACCCTCCTAACCCTCCTAACACAGAGTCTTATATATTATTTTATATATTAACAAGAAGTCATGAGTTGCTTATGCAATGAGAGCGAAAAGGTGAAACAAATTGAACACCGAGATTTTGTACTGCGTTCCATTCAACTTTTATCTGGTCTCAGAGAATCACTTGATCTAATTATCAAGGAAAGACTTGATAAGGTAATAGCAAGGCACACTCCCCTTGCAACAACAAGTAGAAACACTTGTATGCAGCTTAAGCTTTGTTATTAATTTTTGTTCTTATATGCAGCTTAAGCAAAACACTGAAAATACTTTTTGTTTGATTATGTATTCTTTGTGAGATGCATAGAAAGTAGAACACATGTTGAAACCTTTATTCGTAGATACAATGTAAATATTACACACCAGTTCAGTTTATAGATGATTTGAGAATTATAAGTGCAACGATTTTAATTGTAGTCGATTTTTATTTCATCATCTAATTGCTTACAGAATTTTAAGAATCGATTATTCTGTGCTGATCTTTGTTTTACATTTTTGATATTGTGTGACTATATGTTCATATCACAGGTTTGTTGTGGAGGCCTGGGGGCTGAAAACTGCACTGGGAAAGATGAACGGTTAAGTCATATAGTCATATTATTACTGCGGTTATGGTACCTGCATACATTGATAGTTCAGAGGTTATTAGAAGGGCATAGAATGATACAACTCGATCTTATGGCTTGGACTTAATAAAGTAGCATGAAGGATTCGAGGATAGATCATGTGAGAAATCTAAATGAGGCATATTGTCATTTCTTTTATACAATGTTACAGATTTTGTTGCATCTACATATTGACCAGAGACAAGATTAATAGTAAATATGTTAGTTCTACAATTCTCTTTGAGAAGCTGTAACAAAATTATGTCAAATTCATAATATGAGCCATAACCTTGTATCCTACTTCCTTTTGCTAAGGCCACACAATCACTCATAAACAGACAAGTTATAAATATTCTCCTTATTTACCTCTACTAACCATTTCGAAAAACAATAAAATATTTATAAATATTCTACTATAAACTTACAGGTGTTTTTCTATAGTTGCAAGTGATAGGCTTGCTGGAATAATCTTAAATTTAGTTATTAATATGTGTTTTATTACTTTTGAATAAATTGTATAGGCCTTATTGAACGTTGTGTTGGTTAGCACAACAGTAACTGTAGACTAGGTCATAGTTCAGTTTCAGCATTATCAGGGAAGTTAAAGTAGTGGAGTCATGCTAGGAAGTTCAGTTGCTATCTTTTAGATATCACGTTATATGTCTAGACTAGTATATATTAGATTGTATGCATTCAGTTTGATAACATGGAATGAGAAGCAGCTTTTATTTCTTCTCCATACACAGCACCCATGTGCTAACACACTGCACTTTGCATCTAAAGCACAAGCCCATCACAATTTTTTTTCTACCTTGGTATAAAGCATAATGGTTAGGTTCCTGTATGCCTAAATATCAACCCAAGCACACAAATAAATCAGGGAAACATCCAAAGCAAAAGAAGTTTTGTGGGCTTAAGTTATCCAATGTTAACGAGAAACAATTACACGACATGGTCCCTAAAGATAAAAGTTTTCATGAAGGCGCAAGGAGTTTGGTGTGCAATCGAGCAGAAGGATCCTAAGGGGGGCGTGGATGAGAAAACGGTGCAAGTGGCACTGCATCAATATATCAAGGTGTGCCCGAAGATGTGTTGATGTCCATTGCTGAAAAAGAAACAACTAAGGAAGCATGGGAAGCGATCAAGATGATGTGTATGGGTGTGGAAAGAGTAAAAGAAGCAAAAGTACAGACTTAAAAGGTGAGTTATAGTCCTTAATCATGAAGGAAACGGATAAAATCGAAGAATTTGTATGAAGTTGAGTGGGATTGTGACTAAATCCGGTCCTTGGCGAAACAATGAAAGAATCGAGTGTTGTGAGAAAAATTCTACGTGCAGTTCCGGATAAGTTTCTTCAAATAGCTTCAAATATGAAGCAATTTGGAGACGTTAAGGGGATGACAGTTGAAGAGGTAGTTGGTCATCTCAAAGCTTACGAGAAAAGGATGAAGGGAAGGTCTGAGAGCGTAGATGGACAACTTCTTCTGACATCTCGGAAGCAAAGACCTAGAGGTGGTTCTTTCCATGACAAGAGTAGGATAAAGTGTTACAACTGTAATACTATGCGACACTAGGCTACGGAATGTGATAAACCGCGACGGGAAAGAGAGAAGAGACACGAAGTGAACCTCACAAAGATCGAGGATGATGAGCCAGCATTATTATAGACAGAAGAATAATGCCAGACGGGCAAAATAAAAGGTGCTAGACGGGTAAATAGAAGTGCCAGATGGGAAGGATTTTTTTAAAGCAAAAAGGGCTAAGTTTAAGTGCCCTATGGACAAAGAAGTTGAAAGCCAAACGGGTTAGGATGAATGCCAGACGGGCTAATCCAAATGAGTTCATGATAAAATTTAAGATTAAGGGGGTGATTGTTGGAATAATCTTAAATTTAGTTATTAATTTGTGTTTTATTTTTGAATAAATTGTATAGGCCTTAGTGAACGTTGTGTTGGTTAGCACAACAGTAACTGTAGACTAGGTCATAGTTCAGTTTCAGCATTATCACGAACGTTGAAGTAGTGGAGTCATGCTAGGAAGTTCAGTTGCTATTTTTTAGATATCACGTTATATGTCTAGACTAGTATATATTAGATTATATGCATTCAGTTTGATAAAAAGGAATGAGAACCAACTTTATTTTCTTCTCCATACGAGCCATGTGCTAAACACTGCACTTTGTATCTAAAGCACAAGCCCATCACAATTTTCTTCTCCATACGAGCCATGTGCTTAGCTTTTGCGACATCTTAAAGGTGGATGCTTTGGAACAATATTTTAGTGATTATGTTTGTATTGGAGCTGCGTCCCCCAAGATTTGCTTTATTTTCCGCTTAGATGATTTTATTTCTGTCTGGGATTTTAGAAATTTATGAAAAACTAGAAACTTATTCTTATTATGGATTTAATTTGGAGTTTTAGCTGAATATTTAAGTATAACTATTTTCTGAAAAGTTGGGTATTACAGTTGGTATTCAGAGCCTAGGGCTTCCTGTAGACTGCCCTTTTAGGTTTAACCTGTGAGTTATGAGTTTGGTTATTTGTGTTTAAAAAAAAACTACTTTTATTTTTTTTGGTTAAATATTTTCTGACTTTCTCGATGCAGAAATATTTTTGGTATCATTAAATGTTTTTGGTATGTTTAAATTTGGGGACCTAATTTTTTTAAGGAGGGTAGAATGTAATAACCATGATTTTTGTAATTATATATATACATTTTTCGCATTTTTAATTATTTGGTTATATAAGAAAAATAATATTTTATTATATAGATTTGTTATTAAATCTAATGACGCGTATTTTTATATTAAAAATAAACATTTCTAGTTATCTAAAATATTTAAGTAAGGTTAAAAAAATTGTTTTAATTTATATGTGCATAATTTTAATTTAATATATATTTATTTTACCACTAGAATTTAATAATAGGTGTAGTTATGTTGTGTATATTTATTAGTACGTGTTATGTGTATTTGAAAAGCTCAGTCAAACACTAAATCTTAACAAATAGATAATGTTTGTTTAAATTTGTGATCACTACCCACAAACAACGCATTGAATGGGAGTATTGGTTGAACCAACTTGTGTATAAACAGGCTATTAGCATATCATTTTGTCTCTATATAACATCTTCTCTTTTCAGGTACGTTCTATTTCCTATATTTTTACTTATATTTTACATGTTTATTGCATACTTCTATATATATATAATTAAATTATATTTTTGTGAACTTACGTATGACTATTCTAATTCACTTGTTATTAGTTTATTTTATTATTTAGTTCCATGGTTATGTGATAACACTATAGTTTACTTAATTTAATCATTTAGTTTGATGTTGATTATTAAATATTTTAGTTAATAATCACCATTTTTTTTGTAAATATTTAATGCATGAATTTATGTTTATAATTATGTGTTTTGTGCATGCATAATAATTCATATGTTATATGTTAAATATATGTTTGATTTAGATATGCATTTAGATTCGTGCACCAATTAAATACATGCTCATTTATTAAATTGATTATACTTATTTTGTATAATGATATTTTCACACGTAAGGTTATGAAAATTTATACAACAATATTTATATTTGGCCACTTGTATAATCATAAGCATATGTTACCTATTTTATTTATCTTTGTTATTTTATTTTAAGGATTATATAGATAGTAAATATTAAATGTACATCTATTTTATTCTTAATTTATATAGTTTACTTGATTTATTATTATTATATATAATGTATTTAAGTGTTGAGTTTTTTTTATTTGTGGGTACACTATTTTGAACTATTATGAGAATGGTCGTATTTATATGTCAATATGAATTTATTTTGTTACTTGTACTGACATTTAATTGTTATTATGGGTTAACCTTTATAAAGTTAAAGTGTGGTTAGCTTAGTGGCATGTACATGTTAACATTCTGATTATTATATTAAGGTAAGTTAACTCTTTACACTTTATTTATTTTAAAATCTTTTAAATATTTTGTACTGCTTTTGTTTTAAAATTTATGGATCAAGTACCGTGTTTTACAAATAAGAATTCCCGGTGAGCTCTGACTTATGAACCTGTTAGTAATTGCACACATTTTTGACAGAAATTATGAACTTTTGATAGTGTGTCACCAGGTATTTGTCGATTTTATATCTTATGTCACATGGATTTTGGAAAATTATTTTTGTTTTATAAAATTATGATACTTGATCCACTAGTGTAGAAATTTTTTCTTGCTGGGCTCTTGGCTCATTACTCACAAATTTTTAGGTGCTTAGCTTTTGCGACATCTTAAAGGTGGATGCTTTGTAACAATATTTTAGTGATTATATTTATATTGGAGCTGCTTCTCCCAAGATTTGCTTTATTTTCAGCTTAGATGATTTTATTTCTGTCTGGGATTTTAGAAATTTATGAAAAACTAGAAACTTATACTTATTATGGATTTAATTTGGAGTTTTAGGTGAATATTTAAGTATAACTATTTTCTGAAAAGTTGGGGTTTTACAAATTTTACTTCGTGAATAATTTTGAAAGCCATCATGAGTATTTGAGACTCAGTGTCAGCCTATAAAGTGTCAGCCTATAAAATCATGGCCTTTCATTTTGAAATGGCTATTTCTTGCAAATTTCTCTCTTGTTTTTCCTCTACCGTGAGAGAAACATGTCTTGTCGCATTTCATCTTACTTTCTACTCCATCTCCTCGTCATTAGTTTTCAGAATTCCATATATCTTAACTAGGGATGTGTCTTCAAGATCATAGTTATCCCTTATTGATATATCTTTCAAGTCACACTTTTGAGGAAGTGCAAGAAGAACCTTCAAGTTTGAATCTGCTGGATCATACTCTATGTCAACAAGTGACAAATCATTCAACAATTTCTGAAATCTATCATGGATTTCAAACAAAGACTCATCAACTTTTGAGTCAAAGTGCTCATACTGGTGATTGATTATTGTCCTTCGAATCTTCTTGATAGCGGTTCTACCTTACACTTAACCACCAAAGTGGCTCAAATTTCCTTGGTTGTTTTGCATCCAATAAACCTAGGGGACATCACACTGTCTAGATTGTTATGCAAAAATGTCCAACTTTTCCATTTTTTTCTTGACCACAAATAGCAACAACCAGTTTCATGGGCTAATGAGGTCCATCATAAATCCCTTCTAGTATTCAAGATGTGTTACCTGCAGACATATAGTCATCTCGACTTTACAGAAATGATATTCATTAATTTTCAAGATTGGAAATTTGAGGGTTTCATATCTGTTCATATTGTTTTTGATTTGGTTTATGGCTAATGGTGACGGCACATTTTGTTGAGTTTCATTATCTGCTTGTGGATCTTAAAGTGATTTTATATAAACACCAAGCTTTGATATCAATTTTTAGGCCTTTAATTACCTATAGAGGGGGTCAATATAATTATAACAATCAAATCCAATTATGTACTCAATAATGAAGAATAGTTTTTATATTATTGAATAAAAACTTAATACAAAATTCTCTAGCTCAAGATGAGCAAATATCTTGAGAGCTTGTAGGTTATGTGTATGATAAAATAAATGCACCAGTTTTAACCTACTAGTGTTAACCTAATTTCTGCTTATATACTGCACACTTAGACAATCAATATAAGATAAAATCAATAAGGAATCCTAATACATATGCTATAATATCAAAAAAATACTAATATGAACAATGTTGATGATAAGTATTAATCAATAAATACTGATGAGGTCATTTTTGTTAAACTCTCATATGAAATACTAATGGAAAAAATGTGATAGTTATATACTAATATCATCAACTTTTGACACCAATTTTTTTGAAGGTTTATAAGCCATTTTTTAATTTTCAGGAAATCAGAATTCAATTCCCACTGACATGGGTAGGTTCCGCCTTTGGACAAAAATTGAGGTATGTTCTGGGATTTGACAAACTTTGAATTTAAATTTTGATCTCCTTTTTTAATAGTTTTTCTCGGAATTTGGTGATCTTATAAGTTTTCTATATTTTCTTAAAATATTTGCAAGGAAAGAAATGTTTATTTAAATAACTAATTTTGATTAAAATTACTCAAAGAACTATAAAAAATGGGGAGTACAAATATAAGTAATGTAAATGATAATAGTCATTTCATACCAAAGTCAATATAAATGATGAATTACTTAAAATCTTAGGTCAAACTTAGTAGAATATACTTCATCCCATAATACATGTTTTTTGAACTTTGTTCATGTAAAATTAATAATTTTACATATCTTTTTAAAATAATTATTTTTTTGAATTAAAGTTTAATATTAAATTTTATTCAAAAAAGGAAATTCTAGAAATAATTTTTGTACGTATCTTTTTTATTCATCTTAAAAAAATAACTGAATTATATTTTGGTACATATTTGACAAAATAATGTTCTTTTTGCATTTCATACCCACCTTGTGAAAAGACCCAAAATTTGTTGGAAAACTTGTCTATTGAAAATTTTGAGTTACAAAACAAGTTTATAAATATAAGCATTGTTTTAAATAATAAATTTCATTAGAATTGAAAATATTAAAAATCTTCATTATAATTATGTTAAAGTACATATGGTCAAGTCAAACAACTTTTATACATAGACACTATCAGTGCATTTCTCATTCAATTTCTTCCCAATTTATATTTTTTCCAATCAACCAGTGAATGAATATGGTATATGTAGTGTTACCCACAATATATTGTCATTTTACATGTTTAAATCAAATTGACTAAGAATAAAATAAAAATCTACAATCATATTATGGTTCATTTTAATTCCTATGTTTAAATAAACATAGCAATTAGTAAATATTTTTAAAAATTGTATTGTCAAAAATTTGGTATGCTATCTTATACCTCTAGAAATTTAATTTGATTAAATGTTGTCATGGTAATATTAATTTTTACATGACCACAAATATCTGAATTATTGTGACAGGTTTTTAAGACTTGAATGTATGATAGTAGTACTTCTATTATTCTTAGTTGAGGTGAGTAGGGAATTAATATATAATTTCATTAAATAAAATTTAAAATTTTCGAGAAAATCATTTTTAGTTAAGTTTTTTATACAATGCTTACCACTTAATTTATAGAATCTCATTTTATTTACAATAAAAAATAAATTAGAGTAATGCTTGTTTACTTATGGTTGTAAATCAACACCCAATTAGTTTGTATAATACATGGAGCAGACTTCTTAAATTATATTTTTATAAAAAGAAAAAATTTGAATTTGTAATAAGAAATTGATAGTAAGATAAAAAACAATTTAAACTAAATTGGGACCATTAAAACCCATGATATACAATTGGGCCTGCAAAATATAGGATATTAAAAAGGTAGGTAAAACCCTAATATCATATTAAAAAGGTAGGTAAAACCTTAATATCAGCACAAGCCGCCTCCTTACAACAAACAAAATGAATTTGTACATTGCTATGAAATAGGCCATGAAATAGTGTTTTGGAGTTATTTGTTTTTTCTATGAAAAAAGTGTTTTGGTGCTCTAAGGTTAAACACATCTCCAAATGAATTGGTGGAGGACTAACCAAATGAATTGGTGGAGGACTAAGTGGATAAGGTTTACGAGTTATCATGAATTGATGTTGTTTAACAAAGTTAAGGTAATAATTTATATTTCCCCGATTCTTCATTTTCTTTTATATGTGTTATTTGCATAAACTTTTGGTAGAAATCAAAGTAAAATAAGTATCCAATTTTCCTTGTATATATGTATGTAGATTTAAATGGAATGTCACTTGTATTTGTTTTTACATGACCTCTATGTCAAGAATTATCCTTTCAAGATTATATGTCACGGTTAGAAAAAAAGTCAGTTACATTTGTATTAATTTTTTTTGTTCCTCATAAATAATCATATACATGATATATGAAAAAAAGAAAATTTATAGAAAAGAAGCCCATACATTATTTATATTTTATTCATATTTGTTGAATTATACTATTAAATTTATTTTATGTTTATGTATGACCTTACTTTAGAGATATTTTCACAGGAATTATATTTTTCTTACTACTTTCAACAATTTCCGAAAACAATGAAGAAAATGCTCCAAGTACCTTCCCTTTCTCTTCATCAATATACGGTGTAAGGTTTCTTTGTTATTCTTTAACTTTTACCATGCCAATATATATTATTAATATAAATGCAGATAGTACAAGTGGATCTATGTGGGGTGTTTTTTTTTCCTAATGTATATATGACAAACAACTCTAAATTACTCTTTGTTGACCTAATAAAACACGAAGTTTACTTATATTCGGAGTTTCCCATCTCACGAAGCCCCATCACTTTTTAACTTCATTTCACAACACACATGGTTGAAAATGAGATTTCTTACTTGATAGAGATGTAGGCTTTGTTTGGGAAATTTTTTAGTGTTGGAAGAACTTATATTTTCAATACATGAATAGGTAGGGTCACCATTTTCAGCCTCACTAGAACCCGTTGCTTAGTAACTTCTATAGATCCGTAACTATTTGAAAAGTATAGAGTTATGTTTTTCTTTAAACCAGTAGTAATATTATTCGCGGTGTCACTGGTGATGGTAATTTTACTAGTCCAATTGGTGGCACTAGTAGTCGTAATCTTAGGAGTGGAATTAGTGGTGGGATTGTTGGTGGTGAAGTTCGTGCTAACTTAAAAAGTATCATTGGTGGTAACTTTAATAATGGCATAAGTGGTAGTAGCATTAGTGGTATAATGGGTAGTTTTAAAAGTGGGATTGGTGGCAGCATGACTAGCATCTTTAGTGGTTACACTGGTGGTACCAGAAACGATAATATTAGTAGTGGATTTGCTGGCATTGATGGTGCCATTGGTCCGGGTGCTCTTATTAGTGCAATTGGTGGCATTGAAAGCGGTAATCTTTGCAGGAGAATTGGTGGTGGTATTATTGGTGTTGGTGTTGAAGTTTGTGCTAGCTTATGCAGTTCCATTTATGGCCAGTTTAATTATGGTATTACAGGTGGTAGCTTTGATGTTATATTGGTTAGTCTTATTAGTGGCATTGGTGGTGGCATTGGTGGTAGCTTAGTGGTCATATTGGTAGCTTAGTGGTGGTATTATTGGTGTTGGTGTTGAAGTTCGTGCTAACTTAAGCAGTTCCATTTATGGCTAGTTTAATTATGGTATTACAGGTGGTAGCATTGATCTTATATTGGTTAGTCTTAGTTGTGGCAATTTATGGTAGCATTGTTGGTAGCTTTAGTGGTAGTACTGGTGTATATTAGGTACTATTAGTAGTTAATTTAGCTTCAGAGATGGTGGTTGTGACGCCCTCAAAACCCGAGTCAGAAGTTATTACGTCATACTAAATCCCAACTAGTTTAACTTACTGAAAATGAAATCATTCTTACAAACTTGCATAACTCAAACTAGCTCGTTCCAACTCAACCCGAAATCCTAGATCGCATGCTAGACTGGGGATCCTCATTACCAATAATTTCCATTTTAACTGTAGAATGATTTAAACAGATTCACAAGGGTGAGCTAACTAGCTCAGCAAGTTATAATAACAATAACTGGGTGTTAACAATGATCAATTGAAATGATTCATAGGAATCAAGTTCCTTGTTAAGCAATTATTAGAATTGGATATTCATTTTTAAGTTTAAAACCAAGGTTAGGCTGCTGATCAGTGATACACTAACTCGATTAAGGCACACAACTCTGTTCTCTATACTGGATCCAAGGCACACATTGGCCTAATATGACCACCAATCAGGTCTGACCACGAATCTGTTCCATATTTAGAAACCTATCCAATTCTATAACAATTCAACATGATAAATATTTATTTCAGAGCATAAAGTAATACATAAATATCACCAGAGTATATCAGGGTATGTATGAGGAATAACTTCCAGCCTATAGGAGAATCAGGTATTAGATGAATAATGGTTATACAAGGTTTAGTTCACTATACCATAGAATTACTTTCGCAACTAGATTTTAAAACTATCCAAAAAACGTTGTTATGAAAGGTGATTTCATGTCTATTGCAAGGGATTTTAAGAACATTGCAGCTGAATCAACAAAATTTTGAGGTCGTTACAAATACATGTTATTGTAATACATTATATAATCGTTACAGTAGATCAGAGATTTGGGCCCAAAAGTTAGGCGGTCTTGTTCAAAACTTGTGAGCGGGCTTGCTGAAATTCTTTTCCCGACTGTCAATTAAATAATATAAAAAACACAGACTGTCAAACAATCTCCACTGCGGCGAAAGATTAAATCTTTGCTGAAATATTTCTCTTAAACACTGAATATTAAATCTTTGTAAAGACTAAAGCTCCAAAAAGATTAAATCTCGGAAAAGATTAAACCTTGAACGAAATGTATTTTTTTCCCCAAATCATCTTTCCTAAAGCTCTTTGAATTCAATAAATTTAATTTAGGAGAAGATTAAATTTGGTCGATTATTGTTAATTATTGTTTAATTTACCTCCTTGCTTTTCTGTTTCTATGTTATTTTGTGTTTGGGATCTTTTATGGATGTTACACTATGTGTTAATTAGGGTTTATTTATTAAATCATGTTTATGTGTCAATCGTGTCTTATTATCAGTTCTGAGTTGTATTGGGATTTGTTTGGAATGACTGTGGTATGAAATTTTAAGGTATCACTTGTCGTTGTAAAAGTAGAATTTGTATTTTGGACTTTTTGTTTGCTCCATGTTCTGATAGTTTGTTAATCTTTATAGAATGGTACTACAAAGAAGAAATTCAATACTTTCAGATGTTTTAATATATATTGACTCGTTAAATAAAAAACTTGTGTCCAATCGCCTAGGTCATATAAAGGTGTTTGTATAATTGTTTATTAAGAATCAATTAAGCAAGTGTTATTATAATTCACATCTTATAGTTTTTTTTACTGTTTCATTTTAGAAAAAGATAAAAGAAAATTGTGATAAGATGACCCGAGCTACGGGAAGTGAGAATAAATGTGTTGAAAGAAGAGATACCACAAGTGTCGATAACAAGAATAGTTCAAGGACGGAGAGGCGATATGTTATTAATACAAATACGAAGAAAATGGCATCTATAGTATTGGTGGAGGACATTGCTTTGCAACTATGACCTTGCTACCTACTACAGGGAAATGTATCAACTTAGAAAAAGTGGAAAGGGTGCCATCTTTTATAACATGGATTCCCTTGGATAGGTAAAACATTTTGTGCTGTTTTTTGACAACTCCTTATCATTTGGTGATAAGGAATTAAATTAAATTTCAATATGAGATTCTCAGATTGTTATTTTAAATCCCTCTACCTGACTTTCTCTTTGCAGGGTGGTTTCTCCACAAACTTAGATCAAATTGACTCATCAAAAAAGCATCTTTTGCTCAAGGTAAAATATCAGAGTCTGGAGGAACATCTCGATTTGGTCGCTTTGGCTTTGGCTCATAGTTATAAACAAAAATACCGAAACCACAACAAGACAAATAGGTATATTGTAATTATGGGACAAGCATATCTGATATTCCTTGTTATGGCCTCCACATCTATATGTCTTCCACAATGATTTAGTTGGATAGTACACACATATATTTTTTCCTATGGCTTTACATGGTTTTGTTTCTGCTGCTCGGGTAAGTTGTTTAAATTTATGTCAAATTTTACCGTTTTGTTTGATATATGGTTATTTGATTAAGATCGTGTCAAATTTTACCCTTTTTGCAAACTTTTTTTAATTATTATTTCACAATCACTAGGTCATAGTACCTATTAGGGAGGAGGAAGTTAAGAATGTAGTCTTGTTCATGCATCAATATAAGTCACTAGATCCACATGGGTCGAACCCGGAATTTTTCAAACGTATTGAAATATTTTTAAAAGATATGTTGTTCTATTTTGTCAGATTTTCTTTGATACACGACATGGGCCAAGGGAACTAAATCGTAGGCTTGTATGTCTTATTCCTAAGGTTAAACAACTGAAACATATGGAAGATCTTCGACCTATCTATTTTTATAATGTTCTGATGCGCATACTGTCGAAGGTGGTGGTGAATAAGTTCAAACTATGTTTAATCTAGACAGTGTCTAACAAACAGAGCGCTTTTAATGAAGGGAGGTTATAAGCTCATAATACAATGATTGCATTTGAAGTCACACGGGAAAAAAGGTGTGGCTGGGTTAAGAATTGATATTTTAAGGCATAACATAGGTTGGAATGGAGATTTATTGATATAACATTAAACTTCTCTTTTACAACTTAAAAAACTTTGGTACACTTTATTTTCTCCTTTTTACCATGTACCAGATTCAAGTATCCGACACTAGAACTCAATTTGTTAATTATATGGATAAAAAGGATTTTAACATAGAATTGATTTGTTGTGAAATATGTATAAGTAAAACTAAATTGAACACAATGTGTCTCTCTAATTAATAACCACTCTTTAATTTTGATCAAATTTCTCCATTGCAAAGTACTACATTATAAACAATTAGAGCCTCCATGTATTGAGACATACATGTATACAACACTCTATAATCCACCAGAATACCAGGAAAATTGTAATGTATCTATCATCTCTACTATTTTCTTATTTATTTTAAATTTAGATTAATTTTAATTTCCATATTGTTAACCATGTTTATTAGATTTAAGGTTTAAGAAATCAAATACCATTACTCAGCTATCATATCACACATTGCCATTCTCTTATAAAGGAACTTAAATAAATTGGGGATATTTTGATAAAGTTTTTGGAGAAAACCTTACCATTTAGCGATATCAATATATATCATTAAGCGTCAAGGTCTGCTCCAAAGAATGATGATCCATTGGTACATCAAGCATTTTCTTGGTGTTGGTGATATTGATGACAAAGTTGTTCTCAAAGAACGGAAAGTTATTAATTTTTGATTATCTTGGAAAGTGTTTTTATATATTTCTACGAGATCACATAGCGTTATTATAATTTTATCTGCAAAAATTCAGAAGCGACAATATCTGATAGTTGATATAATACATAAGTTGTATTACATAAAATGTGATCATATACTCCTGATTCTGGCAAACTACAATAATTATTGAATTCACTTTATATGTTGAAATATATCTGACCCTCTTAACCCTCCTAACACAGAGTCATATATATTATTTTTATATATAAACAAGAAGTCATGAGTTGCTTATGTAATGAGAGCCAAAAATGTGAAACAAATTGAACACGAGATTTTATACTCATTCCATTCAACTTTTATCTGGTCTCAGGCATCACTTCATCTAATATTTGAGGAAAGACTTGATAACATGATAGCAAGGCACACTCCCGTTGCAACAACAACAAGTTCAATGCTTTATTCTTATATGCAGCTTAAGCAAAACACTGAAAATATTTTTTGTTTGATTATGTATTCTTTGTGAGATGCATAGAAAGTAGAAACATGTTGAAACCATTATTTGTAGATACAATGTAAATATTACAAACCAGTTCAGTTTATAGATGATTTAAGAATTACAAGTGCAATGATTTTAATTGTAGTCGATTTTTATTTCATCATCTAATTGCTTACAGAATTTTAAGAATCGGAATATTCTGTGCTCATCTCTGTTTTACATTTTTGGATATTGTGTGACTATATGTTCATATCACAAGTTTGTTGTGGAGGCCTGGGGGCTGAAAACTGCAGTGAAAAGATGAATAGTTTAGTCATATTAGTCATATTGTTAGTGCGGTTATATTACCTGCGTACATTGATAGTTGAGAAGTTATTAAAAGGGCATAGAATGATACAACTGGATCTTATGGCTTGACTTAATAAAGTAGCATGAAAGGATTCGAGGATAGATATGTGAGAAATTTAAATAAGGTATATTGTCATTTCTTATATTCAATGTTATAGATTTTGTTGCATCTACATATTGACCAGAGACAAGATTTATAGTAAAATATGTTAGTTCCTCAATTCTATTTGAGAAGCTTTAACAAAACTATGTCAAATTCATAATATGAGCCATAACCTTGTATCCTACTTCCTTTTGCTAAGACCACACAATCACTCATAAACGAGACAAGTTAAATATTTTCTCTCTATTTACCTCTTACTAACCATTTCGAAAAACAATGAAATATTTATAAATATTCTACTATAAACTTACCGTTGTTTTTTGTAGTTGCAAGTGATAGGCTGTCTTAGTGGTATGGAGATGATTCTTAAGGATGTTGGTTACTTGGTACAACTTGGAAGTGAGGTTGCTGCTCCTTCTGCATACTTGGAGAACAACATGCCAATGATTCCATCCTCTAAATTCCCCATTAGTGATCGGAGCAACTATTATTTCTAAATCATTTTATGCTAAATACTATGTAAAAAACATGCTTCATGTGAGGTGGTCTATAGTAGACTTACTATATCTTAAACACTGCTTCTTGCATTGATTTGCATGTTTCTTTGTTGACTTATTTTTGTAAATTCTATCAAATTTAAATGAGTATTTAAAGTGTTGTTAGGACTTGGTTTTAGTGGAACAAGTCTTGAATTTTGGTCTGACTAATTCTATTGAAAATATGAATTGTTAGTTTCTTGATGGATTATCTAGGTACAAGAATATAAATCGAATTAGAAGTTATTTTGCTTGCTTAAATAGTAATAATAACTCTTGACTTACAAAGTGGGAAATATTATAGGTTCTATTAGCAAAAAAAATTTTTTTGTAGAATACAAAGCCTATCAGCCACAGTGGGAACATAATAATTATAATTTAATTGACTAATTTATTTCAACTAAAAAAGATAATATTTAATAATTTAAATAAAGATAAATTAAATAGTGTTAAGGGTGGCTTAATTAATTTACATATTTAGAATTTGGATCAAATCAATTTTTCTAAAAAACTAATGAATTTGGATTTTATACAAAATTTTGAGGCCCAAGAATGGCGCAAATTACAACCCATCCGAATTAGATATATGTAAAAACTTAATTTTATTACTTTTCATTTCTTCGAAAAATATGTACATTTGTTAAATTTTCTTTAAATATATTAAAGATGTGTAGAATTTTTTCCGATTTAGAATTTTATCCCAAAATATTTTAGTGTAAAAAATTGGATGAAAAATAAAACTATCAAAAAAATTATTTCGATATTTTCAAAATTCCAAATTTGAGTAAATCCAAGTTTTTTCTCTTTAGGAGAGAAGCAAAGTTTTATAATAAATATATGTTCAGGAAGCTTCGGGCCTTTTTAAATATGGCTTTCTTAAGATCGGTTTTTCAAATTTTTTATGGTTTATTAGTTGAGGTCAGTAGGGAATTTATATATAATTTCACTAAATAAATTTAAAATTTTTGAGAAAATATTATTTCTAGTTAAGTTTTTTCTACAATTCTTACCACTTAATTTATAGAATCTCATTTTATTTACAAACAAAATAAATTAAAGGAATGCTTGTTTACTTATGTTTGTAAATCAACACCCAATTAGTTTGTATAATACATGGATCAACTTTGTTAAATTATATTTTTACAAAAAGAAAAAATTTTAATTTGTAATAAGAAATTGATACTAAGATAAAAAACAATTTAAAATAAATTGGGCCCATTCAAACCCATGATATACAATTGGGCCTGCAAAATATAGGATATTAAAAAGGTAGGTAAAACCCTAATATCAGCA